>NC_133373.1:42203299-42225640 GCF_049309525.1 Garra rufa
AAACAGAAATATGTTATCTTGTTTCAAGCATTTTTTGGTATTTTAACTGGAAATGTAGACTTAAATAGGATTTTTGCATTGTATAGTTAACTTGTTTTTGTGTTGATTTTCCCAAAGCATGAATCCTTTGATGTTTAAAAGGAATATCTACCCAAAAATGTTTTTTCAAACTCGATTTTCCCATGACGTTCTTTTTTGCAACACAAAAGAAAGATATTTTGGAGTATGTTGGGGTCCACATTGGGGTGCATTGCACCCTACTGAGTTTAATTGTATGGACAAAGACATTTTCAATATATCTTCAATCTCTTCCACTGAAGAAAGTAAGCCCCACAGGTTTTTATACAACTTGAGGGTCAATATATAATGACTTTTTTTTTTACCTTTAAGTTTCAATCAGTGGGGCTTTTTTCAGGAGCCTGCAAAATTGACACCGAATGGTTTAAAATAACTTTGTAACGTTGATTTAATTTTGTTTTTAGGAGAGCCTGCTAAATTGACATCAAATGGTTTGAAATAATTTTTAATTTTTTTAATTTGTATATATATAATTTTTAGGAGAGCCTCCAAAAGTTTTGAAATAACTTTTTAAACTATTTATATGGCAAAACTTTTTTTTACCTCTTAATTATTTGTTCACATGAAACATCCTGAAAATGTCACATTATGAAAGTAAATTTCATTGCACGTGTCCTTTTGATGTTGACTTTTAAATTCAGATATCACAACAGTTTGCATATCCCAACTATATTATTTATCATTTTTTTTTATCTGCTTGTTGTTCATTTGAAGTACAGATGAAACAAGCATCAATAGGAGACAGACAGAAAGACAAAAAGAAATGTGTTTTTGATTTCCACATTTTCTCCGGATGTTTTGTTCTCTGGCGAGCTGAAAGGCCTATTTAGTCTCTCGGCTCTCTGCCTCTCAGAATCTGCATTAGTCTCCAAGGCTTCCATCAGCTCTGAGACAAATCATAAAATCACTACCTGGCTCTTTTTCTGTGGTCTACTTGCTCTGCTTCCCTTCATCTCGCCTCAAGAGTTTGGACCAAAGAAGCCTGAAAGCAACTTGAGTGGAAACAAATCCGCCAAGAGGCGACAAAGACGTTAAATAATGCGGTTGATGAGGCGTTGTTTGGATCTTAAACACCCGCTCATGATTGGAAATTGAACTTAAAGTGCTTCTTTACGGATCCTCATTATGGAGAAATTCTCTCCAAGATCTGCCGCCTTGTCGTAATATTTGGGGAGCCTTGGGGACTTTTTAAAGTGGCCCAGTTTGAGCTTGGAAATGAGAGGTTTCAGATATTTAGAAGTCTTTAGCCTTTACCTGGATTCATCTGTCCTGATTGCCGCAGCCTTTGAAGAAATTTACATGAAGTTACAGTGAAGTTTTAACTGCTGATTCAGTAAAATAAAATAAAAAAACCTGCCAGACTTCAGTAATTGGACTGGCACAGCACACTTTACCAACTGAAATTAGAGTTGAATGTAGCAATATGAAACTGCTCATTAAAACACTCTCTTCAATGACACCTGCGACCATGTGCACCAGACACTGGTCATTATTTTCAGGTTTTCTCTTCACGCACAATTCTTCGGCTGTCGGGAAGGATGCGTGCATCATCACAATTCTTCTCCATCCTTTCATTATGTTCCGTCAAATCACTCCTCATTAAAGCCTTTTGTTATCCCGCTCTTCTAATTGGCTGACATGACGGTAGCCATGATTTTGTCAAGTAGAACGTGTTGCTGCATCACCATGTTTTTTTGGTCTTAGAGCTACATTTTAACACTGAAGAGTAACTACCTCTAAAATTAGAGAAAATCACCAGCTGATTAAGCCTAATTTTATCGTTAACCCCTATCTATCTATGTGTGTGTATATCTATATCTATCTATATCAATATATAGACACTGCTGCTCAAAAGTGTGGGATCAGTAAGTTTTTTTTTTTTATATGATTATCAAAGCTGCATTTACTTGATTAAAAATGCATAAAAAATGTAATCTTGTGATATATTATTACAATTTAAAATAATGGTGTTCTATATTAATATATTTGAAAATATAATTTATTACTGTAATGCAAAGCTGAATTTTTATCAGCCATTACTTTAGTTCTCAGTGTCTCATGATTCTTTGAAAATCATTCTAATATGCTGATTAATTACTGTTATTATGAATGTTGGAAACAGTTGTGTTGCTTAATATTTTTTTTGGAACCTGTGATTCTTTTTTCAGGTTTCTTGATGAATAAAATGTTAAAGAACAGCATTTATTCAAAATGTAAATTTTGTCCAACAATATAAGTCTTTGCACTTTTCACTTTTGATCAATTTAACACATCCTTGGTGAATAAAAGTATTAATTTCTTTCAAAAAAAAAAAAAAAAAAATTTCTTTGGTAGTTTGTTACAAGATATTTCTATTTTAAATAAACACTGTTCTTTTCAACTTTTTATTTGTTAAAGGTCCCTGGGGAAAAAATCACAGGTTCCAACTAAATATTAAGCAGCAAAACTGTTTTTAACATTGATAATAAATCAGCATATTAGAATGATTTCTGAAGGATCATGTGACACTGAAGACTGGAGTAATGATGCTGAAAATTCAGTTTTGTATCACAGGAATAAATTACATTTTCACATAGAAAGTTATTTTAAATTAAAATAAAATATTTCACAATATTACAGTTTTTTTCTGTATTTTTGATCAAATAAATGAAGCATTGATATGCATGAGAAATGTCTTTTTAAAAACCATTAAAAATCTTACTGATCCCAAACTTTTGAGCGGCAGTGTATATAAATATCTAAAAAATATTTTAATTTTATAAACTGAACTTTTCAGCACACATCCATCTCACATTACCAAAATGTTCACACATCACATCGGTTTGATTTTCCTCCAGCTTTGGGTTTTTACCCTATAAATACTGTATGTTTACCAACAAACTTTCTTTTCGAAGTTCAAGCTGAGCAGAACAATGCTTCATGCCGGGAGAAATATTTTCGATAGTCAGAGCCCGTCATGCACTGTGCTTTCGGGGGAGAAACGAGAGAGAAAAAAACACAGTGTTACGCAAAAGAACAAAGAATGCTGTGGGAAAACCAAATCGACAGGGTTCAACGCAAGTTTTAAATGAGTCTGTATGGAGCCTGGTTCACTTTCTGCCGAGATGTGTGATGCTTTTAGCTGGAGTCCCAGAGATTTGATTCCTGCTGGTTGGCAGCATTTGAAGAGCAGTATGGGTGATTTTGAGTGGGGTTTTCATGGCAGATGTTCTCACAGTTTGTATATATGGTGAATTCATGAGTCACTGTTTTGATGCTTAACTCAAAACTGTGAAGAAGTCTACATATCTGTATATATACACATTAGTGCTGTCAAAATTAATTTTTCAAGTTTAACGGCGTTAAAAATACTTAATGCAGTTAACGCAGGAGTGGGGCTAGGCTTAGCCACTTTACCACAACTACTGCTTCTGTCTTTTTTTTTTGTCTTGGCAAAAAGTGTGTTTATTTAGTCACAGAACGTCTTTACCACCTCTTCAAAAAGAGGTAGCTGAAAAGTGCTTGAATTTTTGAAAGACAATGTATTTATGAAATGTGTGAAATTTTGCATAAAAACAGATATTTTTTTTTACAATTCAGAAAACATAATACTTTTTCCGCTTATTTCAGGTAATGTCATAACTAGCGAAGTAGCCAGTATTGCCAATATTGACAGTGTCGTCTGAACATGGCTGAGGACGCGAAAAGAGGAAAAGTTTAACAGATTCTTCGATTGATTCAAACATGTGACTTCGTTCATTCACTTTAAATGATTCGCTAGCAAAAGAGACATTAATTTTCAAATTTTGACCTCGCTTGTAATGATTTTAAAAAGCATGAATAGTGGTGAGTGAAACAGAGCTTTTTGAAACTCATTCAGTTAAACCATTGCATTGCAAAATGATTCACTGCTTTGAACTGCTCCAAACGGTTTACGTATCATAAATCATTTGATTTCGATTGGGACTTCAAATCTTTTATCGCAAATCATTTGATTTGGAGTGGAACTTCGCGTATCCTGAATCATTTGATTCAGATCGGCAGTTCATTCAATTCTTGAATGATTCAAATCAAATGATTTGCGATTTGAAGTCCCGATCTAAAACAAATGATTTGTGATACGCAAAGTTCTGATCTAAGTCAAATGATTCATGAGTCTGCGCTCCGAGTTCTGATCTGAAATGATGGTTCATGAATCATTATTCAGATCTCGACTTCGGAGCGTGGATTGCGAATCAATTTCTTTAGATCGGAACCTAGGAGCACAATCGCAAATCATTTTATTCAGTTTGGGACTTTGGTGCGTGTTCACAAATCATTTGATTCAGATCAGGACTTCATATCGCATATCGCAAGTCATTTGATTTGAATCACTCAATTCGCAAAATGATTCTTAAAACAAGTTCCGACCTAAATCATTTTGCGAATTGAATGATTCAAATTGAGTGATTCAAATCAAATGATTCACGATTTGAAGTCCCGATCGAAATAATGATTTGTGATAAGCAAAGTTGTGATCTAAGTCAAATTATTCACTATTCTGCGCTCCAAGTCCTGATCTGAAATAATGGTTCATGAAGTAATAATCAGATTGATACTTCGGAGTGTGAATCACAAATCATTTGCTTTAGATCGGAACCTAGGAGCGCAGTCGCAAATCATTTGATTCAGTTTGGGACTATGGTGCCGGTTAATGAATCATTTGATTCAGATCGGGACTTCAGAGCGCGTATGGCAAATCATGTTTCAGATCAGGATTTCGGAGCGGTTTTCTAAATCTTTTTTTTTTTTTTTTTTTAAGGCAATACAGTTATAAAAATAACAAACAAAGAAAAAAGAAAGTGTACACAAATACAAATCCCTTAAGAAAATTATCTGTGGTTTTACTATAGTGAAAGTGTAGTATACTTAATACTTTAATATTAATACTTGACATGTGCTTCACTTTATTTTTGTCATTTTGTTTTATTAGTATATTTTTATTTATGTATTTTTTTAGTATTTGAAAGAGAAGACATTGTTTGATAAGTAAGATCTCTATTTAAAGTCAAAAGTTGTGCTTACAGTCTTTGAAAGTCCTTGAATTTTATTTTACAGTATCTGTATGAACCCTGAGTAACTTTCGTAGCTTTAAGAATTTATCTATATTTAATTTAGTATTTAGTATTTGATCTCTTTATTCAATTTCTGTATATTTCCTACTTGCTAAAGGGCACAGGTAAATAAATGGTTTACGTGAAGATTGAGGTTGAAATTTTTGAAAGTCTAATAAATGTTAAAATTGATAGCTCTCAATTATACTGTAATGTTGACTGGCTATAATCGATGGTTAATTATTAGGAAAAAATTTAAATTTCCTAGAGACATCAGTAATATTGGTATCAGCGATACTCTCCTTCAGTCATAAATATACAATATACTGTCTTTGTTATTTCTACATTAATTTAAAGATTCAATGCAAAAAAAAGTATATTTAAAAACTTTTAATGTTAGGTGGGATTAATCATGAATAATTTCAGAAAAAAAAATATCAGTTGGCAGCACTAAAATATATATATTAATTTGAATGCATGGACATGTACACCACCCAAGCCATTTTGGCTTCATGCACCACAACAAATATCTACATTCTGTTTATCTTTTATCTTAGAAGCTAAAAGCCTTTTAATCATATAAAGGGTGTATTTAAGACATTTCTGTATTGATTAACTTATTTAGTATTTGAAAAACTTAATAGATTTGGTCAAAATGGACATCATGTCTTTGACCTGAATATTTGAGGTCAGTTATTGAATTTGTTTTGTTGTTAAAAGGAATAGATACATTTTATGCACTTTGCAGACTAATTTCAAGATGCTGTTTTTGTTTCTAAATGTTGTTCTTTTTTTTTTTTTTTATATATAGCTAAAATGCATCTTCAGCCGTTCATACGGAGAGGTGGTTTGTTTAAGCATGCCGGGAGAAGAAGCACGCAGGAAGTTTTTTTCAGACCTCATTCTGGTGCAGGCAGCCAAGGCGCCACCCCGCAGGAGAAAAACCGGTAAGTGTTTACCGTGACTAATGCACAAGTATAGATTTATCTGGTCTTGACCGGAGGTAGAACACCGTTTTGAAGTTTTAACTCCTGTTTTTCTTATTTAAACGTTATCTTTGTAAGACTGCTTTACCAACTTTCTCAGTCTGTTACAAGAGTAAATGCAGCTGGAGGCAGGAATTATCTGGGCTAAGCACTGTGAACATTGTTCATCGCATTGTGCCGAAATCTGAGTCACACAGTAAATATGGTCAGATATACCCTCATGGTATGGTGATGATATTTTAAAGTTTTGTTTCAAATTGCATTGTATTCTGTATGACTCAGTATATAATAGAGACCAGGCAAGAGATTTGCAACTAAGTTATAAGAAAGTTAAATGGAAAACTTCTCAATTTCATCTAGACGATTACAGTGACTACCATAGACTCTCAGCAAGAAAAAGAAGAATGATAGAGGCTACTCACCCTTTGTGCTTGGGCACTAATGAGGCCATTAGCATGCGAAAAGCGTATGTTAAAGTGCCTTATGTCTCTACCTTTAGTCTGTTTAGGGTGTCAGACGGTATGGTCTGACTGGATGCTGATTTATTGCCATTGTGACTTTCACTTCCCCACATTTTTTTCTTTACTTCTTGTTTGGTTCAGATTCTTAAAGGGATAGTTTACCCATAAATGAAAAATTGTTTACTCACCTTAATGTTGCTCCAGACCTGT
The DNA here is from genome assembly GCF_049309525.1 of Garra rufa. Classification (NCBI taxonomy): domain Eukaryota; kingdom Metazoa; phylum Chordata; class Actinopteri; order Cypriniformes; family Cyprinidae; genus Garra; species Garra rufa. The sequence goes on from NC_133373.1 coordinate 42,210,107, forward strand.
ATGAATTTCTTTCTTCTTCTGAACACAATAGAAGAGATTTTAAAGAATGAAAGTCAGTGAGGTTCACAACAACATTATATGTACAGTACACATTCATTAGCTAAGTTTACATGCACACATATAATTAGTTATTGATGACTCAATTGGATTTTGGACCTTTTTAGTCAGATTTAGCTCAATTCAAATTAAATTTTGATTGGAATGAAAGGGGTGTAGACCTGAAATAATCCTAAAAGCTATTTTTTTTATTTTGTTAATTGAAATTCAGCTGGATTAAAATGTATTGTTAATATAATATAAAAAAACATTGAAAAAGTAAACTTTAAATAAGTTGAAGTACTACAAGTTTTTCATCTAATATTAACGTTATACTTGTATTAGTTATTGACGTCTCATGGATTGAAAACATTTTTTAGTCAGATTCAGCTCAATCCAAATTAAATTTTGATTGGATTGAAAGGGGTGTAGACCTGAAATAATCCTAAACACTTTTTTAAAAATCAATTTTGTTAATTGAGAATTAGCTGCATTAAAATGTATTGTTAATATTATATGAAAAACTAAAAAAAAGTACAAATTTTTTAAGGTTAAGTTTTTTCTTTTTTTAAGTTTTTCATGTAATATTATCATTATACTTTAATAAAAAAAAAAAACTTTTAAATAAGTTGAAGTGCTAAATTTTTTTATTTAGCTTTTTTCTTTAAGTTTTTCATCTAATATTAACATTATACTTTAGTGCATCTTAATTTCAATTAACGTAAAAATAACTCAACTTTAAATAAGTTGAAGTACAAATTTTTTATTTAAATTGTACGTTTTTTTTAAGGTTTTCACCTAATATTAAATTGATAGTTTAATGCAGCTTAATTTCAATTTACTTAAAAAAAAAAAAAAAACAACTAAACTTTAAATAAGTTAATGTACTATTTTTTTTTTATTTAAAGGTTTTTTTTTTTTTTTTTTAAGGTATTCATCTAATATTAACATTACACTTTAATGCAGCTTAATTTCAATTAATTTCTATTAAATAAGTTGAAGTATTTTTTTTATTTAAAGTTTAGTTTATTTTCTTTTTTCAAAGTTTTTTTATCTAATATTAACATTATACTTTAATGCAGCTGAATTTCAATTAAATAAAAAAACTAAACTTTAAATTGAAGTACTACATTTTTTAAATTTAGTTTAGGTTTTTTATTTAAAAAAAATTTAGTCTAATATTAACATTATACTTTAATGCAGCTTAATTTAAGTAAAAAAAAAAAACCTTAACTTCAACTAAAAAACATTTAAAGTTTAAACTTAAAAAACATTAAAAATTAAAAATAAAATAAAGCTGTGTGTGTGTGTGTGTGTGTGTGTGTGTGTGTGTGTGTGTGTGTGTGTGTGTGTGTGTGTGTGTGTGTGTATAAAGCACATAATGAAATCATTGAAATGTAAACTAAATGAACACTGCAAATATAAAATCAAAAGCCAATTCAAAATGATAGCATTACAATAAACATAAATAATGCAAGAAATGATACTCTATTGTACGGACAGAAATGCACTTTTCTAAATATCATCTTTTATGCCCCACAAAAGAAACCCATACAGTTTTGGAACAACATGACTGTGTGTAAATTCATTTCGAGCGCCGATAACTACCACTGCCGTCATTGAATTAACTTCTCTCATTGCAATTACTTCCACCACCGCTGCTGCACTTCCAGAATTGCTACTTCTGCTTATGCATAAATTGGGCGTCCTGGGTGTTCCTGATGTTCTCTTCTGGATATCTTCTCCTTGTGGTCGATTGCCATGCTCATCGGCTCCCTCACAGCTGGAGCCATTATAGCAGAGAATGGCTTTCAAGTGGAAATGCAAGCATCACGACCCATTGATGCAGAGCAGGGGTCCTCCCGTGGGCCGACCACGGACGGCTCTGAATAAAACACAAACCCTACTTCCTTTGGCAGCGTAGCATCTGTGGTGGGAGAAAGGGGCTCTATTAAACACCGGGCCTTAACCATTAGCTATAATTATGCTCACAGTTAGCATGACTGCTCGCTAGCTGCTGCCACAAAGCAAATTGCTGAGGCTGGTGGCTCAACGACTGCCAGGCACTCTGCCCAGATCTTTGGATTAGCGCAAGGTCCTTGCTCAAGATTTTTCTTCTGTCAGCGATATTTTCTTACAAGGCAGTGGCACATTAGCGTTTTGTTTGTTTGGTCATTTCTGGCAGTCTGTTTTTGGTTCATTGTAAAGATTCAGCCCTGAATTACTGCAGTTGTCAGGTTGTTTGTTGGAGCTCTTCAGAAATCAATAATACTTTGCGGCCCACGCCGCAGTGGGAAGCGTTTTTCGACTTCATCCATATAACGCAGGGTGTTTATAATTTCTCTAGCTGCTCTGGCACAGTTTCAGTGTCATCTAACTTTTCCAGTTGTTTTGGACCATTTGCTAAGCGTTTCATCTGGTATTACGCTTAGGCTTGGAGATCAAATCCGGTTGCGTTTCTAGACGAAATACTAAGATAACATGATTTGTGTGATGTTTTGTTAACGGTTCTTGAATGTCTGCATTCTTTTTGTCATATTCTGATGTTTCCTGCATTATATATAAAATATAATACACTACTGTCTAAAAGTTTAAGGTCAGTAAGATTTTATTTTTGAAAGAAATAAATACTTTTTTCAGCATGGATGCATTAAATTGCTCAAAAGTGACAGTTTATAATGCTACAAAAGAATGCAATTTTTTTTTCAACTTTATTCATCAAAGAATCCTTGAAAAATATATTTCAAAAATATGAGGAATATGGAAACATATTTGCATTTTCCACAAAAATTTTAAGCAGCAAAACTGGTTTCAACATAGGATAGTAAATACATAAATAATAAAAATAAATGTTTCAAAAGTGACAGTAAAGACATTTATAATGCTACAAAAGATTTGTATTCCAAATAAATGCTATTTTTTCAACCTTATTCATCAAAGAATACTTGAAAAATATATTTAAAAAATATATGAGGAATACGGAAAAATATATGCATTTTCCACAAAACTTTTAAGCAGCAAAACTGGTTTCAACATAGGAGAGTAAATACATAAATAATAAAAATGTTTATTACTTTTTTTGTTATTATTATTTTAATTGGATGTTTTAAGAACGTGAAATGTTTTAATAATTTATTTATTTATTTTTACAGTAAACTGATTCTAAATAAACTTTAATTTGAATTGTTTAATTTAGAAACACATTTCTTAGAAACAAAAATGTTTCATTTAGTTTTTAGAAGTCTGTAATTATACATTTAAATAATTTAATATTAAATATATTTAGTTAAATATTGATCTTTATTATTGTGTTTTTTGCACAAAATCATGACTTTTTTTTAACTGCACATGCAATAAATTCTTTCTTGTGTCTATTTAGTGTACAAAACATGTCCTGATTCATTTGAATTAAACGTAGTTTTTTTTGTTGAATTAATATTATTGAACTTTCTATTCATCAAAGAATCCTGAAGAGATGTTTTGCAGTTTCCATAAATATTAAATGACACAACTGTTAAAAACATAAGATAATTATGCAAACATTTGTGCTTATATTTTCAAATTAATTTGTAGAAATATACTTATATTTAATTAAATGAAATGAAATAATATTTTACAATATATTTGTTTATATTTGTTTTACTGTATTTTTGATTAAATAAATGTAGTCTTTATCAGCATAATTTAAAAATGATTTTTTATATTTAAAATTCATATTTAGCTATCTATATCCAGATAGGGTTTTTTTGTGGATGTTTTAAAAATATTTTTGATTTTAGTTTTCCCAGTAAACTGATTCTAAACTCTAATTTGATTTGTTTCATCTAGAAATGTTTTTAGAAGTCTGTGATTTGTATTTATGAATTTAAACAATTTTATATTAAATATATATTTAGATCTTTTCTCATTGTGTTTCTTGCTAAAAATCATTACATTTTTAAATGTTGAAGCAAACAATTCTTCTTTGTGTCTATTTAGTGTAAAAAAAAACATTGCTTGATTAATTTTAATTAGACTTTTTCTAGTTTCTGGATGAATTCCTTTTATTGGGGGAAAATCACTGTTTCCATGGGAAATGCATGAATATTGAAAACTATTTAAAGGCAATATAAAGATGTTTTTGGTTATTAATCAGACAAAGTGATTTTTTTATACTTACTCCCTTAGAAGTACAAACAAATCTTCAAATCAGAACTGTCCACTTCCTAATGATTTCCTAATGATTGTAATTAAGCTGTGCTTAGGGTTTGCAACTGTTTTGTGTTTCCAGTGTGCGCTCTGGAGGTGCTGACCCTAGCTGAAGACCCCGGCCCTCGGCAGCTCTCGCCGGAGGAGCAGCGGCGACTGGAGGAGCAGGAGGAGAACACCTTGCGCGAGCTCCGCCTCTTTCTCAGGGACGTCACAAAGCGGCTCGCCACCGACAAGCGCTTCCAGATCTTCAGCAAACCTGTGGACATTGAGGAGGTGGGCTGTTAACGCAAGTCAGCCGCTGTATGATTAATGCCTGTAGGGTCTGTACTCTATTCAATATTACCATCTAATTAGCGGCACCTATGGTTTATTAGCAACCCCCAGACCAAACAAATCAAATGACTGTCATTATATGACGGCTTGCGGGCAGGATCGTTACCTGAATCAGTAAATTTGAGAAGGCAATTAAAAAGTTCATCAATATAAGAAGCAAACAAGGAGGACGGTGAGTCTATGAATACAGAGTATGACACATTTTTTGCCTTGGTCTCCTAAAGCTTTTTTAATTTGTTATGTGGTGAAACTCACAAAGCCTCCATATGACGAATCCCGATTCAGATTCTTTTGTAAAATTGTCATGGAAATAATGTTGCAATGCAAAAAAATCGTATCATTAAAGAATTTCTCAGAATTTCTATATAATATATTGATATTCCTCAAAATACAGTAATGACAGAAGTCTTTTCTGCTCACCAATGCTGCATTTATTTGGTCAGAAATACAGTAAAACAGTTATATATATATATATATATATATATATATATATATATATATATATATAAACGGTAATATATAATAAAACATTTATTATTAATGTTGAAAGCAGGTATGCTGCTTTTTTGTGGAAACAACTATCCATTTTTTTCAGGATTAATAAAGAGTTAAAAAAAGAGAAATCGTACTGATTTCAAGCGTTTAAATAGTTGTGTATATTGTATATATGCTGTATATAATATAAATGTGTATATATAATTATTTTTACTAAAACAAATTTTTTTTTTTAAAGAAGACTCTTATGCTCATCAAGGCTGCATTTATTTGACCAAAAATACAGTAAAAACAGTAATATTGTGAAATATTACAATTAAATTTTTTTTTCTATTTTTATATATTTTCAAATATAATTTATTCCTGTGAGACAAAGCTGAATTTTCAGCATCATTACTCCAGTCTTCAGTATTACATGATTCTTCAGAAATCATTCTAATATGCTGATTTATTATATAACAGTTGTGCTGCTTAATATTTTTTTGGAACCTGTGATACTTTTTTCAGGATTCTTTGATGAATAAAAAGCTCAAAAGAACAGCATTTATTCAAAATAAAAATAAGTCTTTTTACTATTACTTTTTATTAGTTTAACACATTCTTTCTGAATAAAATATTGAATATTAATGTTTAAAATTTATTTCAAAAAAGAAAGAAAAAAATGTACTGATTCCAGATTTATGAACGGTACTGTATATTGTTAGAGAGACTTCTAGTTTAAAAAAAGTTGTTTTTTTTTCTTTTTCTTTTTTTACCAAAAATTATTAAGCAGCACAACTGTTTCGAACATTGAAAATACATCAGCATTCTAGAATTATTTCTGAAGGATCATGTAACACGGAAGACTGAAGTAATGGATGATGGAAAATTCAGCTTTTTATCACAGGAATAAGTTATATTTTAAAGTATATTAAAATTGAAAACCGCTATTTTAAAATGCAATAATGTTTCACAATACTACAGTTTTGTTCTGTATTTTTTGTTTTTTATTTTCCAAACTTTTTAACAGCACTGTTTAAAGTTTTTTTTTTTTTTTTTTTTTTTTTTTTTTGGTTAAATGTTTTTCTCTGATTTAGGTTTCAGACTACCTCGAGGTTATCAAACAGCCTATGGACCTGTCCACCATCATGACGAAGATCGACACTCACAAATACACGGTCGCCAAGGATATTCTGGTGGACATTGACCTCATTTGCAGCAACGCGTTAGAGTACAATCCAGACAAGGACCCAGGAGGTAAATGCACAATACAGAACAGATGGATAAATAACACACTGAAAAGAAAATTCATTTTTCAGTGAACATTGGCGCAGAGTTTAACAAAATATTTATGTCATGTGGAGTTATCCTAACCTGTATCTTAAAAAAAAATTAGGTAGGTTTAGTGGAGAAAGACTTTTTATAGTACTTTATAATTATAGGTTGCATGTGTTGTTGCATAAGTTTCTAATGCTCATCAAGGCTGTGTTCATTTGATCAAAAATACAGAAAAAAATAATATTGTGAAATATTATTATGATGTAAAACAATGTTTTTTAATATTAATATACATTAAAATTTAATTTATATATGTAATTAAAGTTGAATTTTCAGAATCATTACTCCAGTCTTCAGTGTCACATGATCCTTCAGAATCATTCTAATATGCTGTTTTTACTAATTGACCATTTGGTGCAGAACTAGTTGGTTATTTGTGCACATCCCTAGTACTTAGTTTAGAGTTTCCAAAACGGTGACACCAACCAAAAAACAGCAGCAGCAGGAGCGACCGCTGTACTTGAAGTGTGGAGGACATTAAATCAATGATTAATCGGACAGACTTGTCAGTCCTTCACTGTAAGATATGAGAATTTGAGGACAATAAATGCAGCTAGATATTAACCCATTGACCTTTCCTTCTTCAAAAGACCCAGGAAATCATTGTCGCTGATCTCTCCACAGAGGAAAAATGGCACTATAATGAGCAGTCTCCATAAAACCCATTCATCGCTTTAATGGACTTCTTGCTATTCTCTGGCCATACGGTCGGTCGGTTGGGACACTTTGCAGTGTAGAAAATTATGTCAGATAATTTATTGGTGTTTATGGATGCGCCGTATATGTACATAGTACGCTGAATATAAACTAAAACCGAATCAAATGAGCCATGGAAACATTGCCTGAAATGCTAAGGTGAATTTATCTAAGTTGACATTGGGTTTTCCAGCAGAAGCATGGAGGTGAATGTGCAACATTTATTTGCCCTCTTAATTTTGCCCCGTTTTAGATCCTGGCAGCTTAAGAAACACCATCTTATGAGATGTGAAAGGCAAACCCTATTTAACCCACATGTGGTAGCATGCATTATTTAAACCAAGAGGAACATGTTCATTTTAAAAACCTGTAATAATTGTTTGTGAGTGAATTGAGAGAAGACAACCATATATTTTACTATTTGTAGTCTCCAAACTGGCTACCCCCTTTTTTTTTTTTATGTCAAGACTTAACTCCCAGTCGTCTGGATTAATTGGTCAGCCAGTGAAGGTTGTTGGCTAAATGCAGCCGGTGCCTATGAATAAATCATAGTAGCCCATTTGCTGCGAGAACGTGGGTCATTTGTTTAAATGCAGCGTCCACAGAGGAGCCACTGAAGGAATGAGACAAAACGCAATTAGCTACTTTAATAAGAAAACAGAAAGAGGCTTCTGGTCCATTTAGAGCAGGGGACTATGGGATTTAGAAGCTGTCAAAATTCCATTTGTTCAGCATTACTCTCACAAGTGAAGCATGAACGTTGCACTTAAAATCTAAGGTGTCCTTTCCATTGTGATATAGGTGATAATTTTGTTCGGTTGCTGTTATTTTTTTATTTATTTATTTTTTTGTTGTTGTTGGAGTTTCACTTCTGTCCTTGAAGTGCATTGTGGATCTCAATGGAGTATGGAACCCCCCCCCCCCCCCCTTCATTCAAGAGAGAGTCACACAGTGGTTGTTTCAAAGTCAGATTCCTAGAAAATGTGCGCTTTGAAAACGTACCCCAGCTGAGGTTTCAAAATCATATCTTAGTATGCAAGTTTTAAGGTTGTTCTAATTCAAATGATTTAATTCAGAGCTGCCTAATCCTGCCCCTGGACATCAGCCTCCCTGCTGAGTTTCCTTCCAGCCCTGGTTTAAACCAGCTGTTTCAACTTTCAAGTCTGCATCCCAATTCACATAGTTCATACTGAAAATATGTATTTTGCTGGGGGTGGGAAACTATATATTTTTGAGAATGTAGTAAAACACTGTAAATGTGTGTGTGTGTGTGTGTATATAGGCAAACTAAGCAGAACATTCTATCTATCTCTCTATCTCTCTATCTCTCTATCTCTCTCTCTCTCTCTCTCTCTCTCTCTCTCTCTCTCTCTCTCTCTCTCTCTCTCTATATATATATATATATACACACACACACACACACACACACACACACACACACACACACACATATATATATATATATAATTATAGTATTTATAATAGTATTTATAAGCAATTTCCTGCTTAGTTTGCCTATTAAAATGTTCTCAAATTGGAGTCCTATTTATAGCACTGCTGCTACAACAATAACACATTAAATATAATTACAATATATTACAAACTCATATAATTATAGTTAATTAAAACTAAGCCCCCCCCACAAAAAAAAGTCACAGTTTTAATTGATTTAAAAAAAAATGTTTAATAAAAACATAAGTGTATTTAATTTCAGCTAGTTGCATCAGCCGGTGCAGGTCTCATTTTCATTTTTGTACTACACTACAACTAAAAAAAAAAAAAAAAAAAAAAAAAAATTATGTAGACATAATAATTAGAAACAAATCAGAAAAACACACAGCAGATATAAAATGTAATGAAGATTATGAAGAAAATGTAAAAAAATAAAAACTAATTATAAATATTTACAAAAACTAGAGTAGCACCTGAGTTATACTAAAATAACACTGATTCAGATCATTTGTCATTTGACAAAATGTAAATAGAAATTTACAAAAAAATGTGTTATTATATAATACTGATTTGTATATTTATATACTGTTTACTGATTTATGTATATGTATCATATATGTGAACCTGGACCCAGAACCAGTTATAAATTATTTAAAATTAAAACAAGCTTTCCATTGATGTATGGTTTGTTAGGATAGGACAATATTTGGCAGAGATGCAACTACTTGAAAATCTGGAAACTTAACTTAACTTAAGGGGGTCACACACCGGACGAGAAACGCAGCGCAAAGTCGCGTCGCGCCGAGGACAGCTGGAGGTATCGCACACCGGACGCTTTCACATTCTATACGCGCCAGCTCATTTTTCAGTGAAGTTCTGATCTGCAAGTGGCGGTTGTGACCTTGTAAATCCAGTAGGTGGCAGTCAAAGACAGTGAATGTAATAACGACAGGCAAATGTTACATAGGACTTTAGATTTTGCGTATGTAAAAATGTCTCGAGAAAATAAAATATGAAATAATTATATAGGTTTACATTTTGTTCAAGCTGTAAACCTAATGTAAGTAGTATTTTCCAGCAGTGGTATCTTGTTTTTTCAATCTAATAGGACGATTTGAGACAAATATGATGTTATTTAATATAAAACTATGCAGATGGCGCTCTGTGGCGCGGCAGAAATTTGAACAGTTTCCTGAGCTGTAGCTGGGCGCTGTGGACAGACGCCGAATGGCGCCGCCGGTGTGCGTATACTCATAGAAAACTATGTGTTCGAATTTTAAAGACGTGGCGCGATGCAACGCTGTTTCTCTTGTCCGGTGTGCGACCCCCTTTAGGGTGCCAAAAAATCAAAATACTGAAAAAATAGATTTTAAAGTTGTCCAAATGAAGTTCTTAGCAATGCATATGGCTAATCAAAAATGAAGTTTTTATATATTTATGGTAGGAAATGTACAAAAGATCTTCATGGAACATAATCTTTACTTAATATTCTAATGATTTTTGGCATAAAAGAAAAATCGATAATTTAGACCCATGCAATGTATTGCTGGCTATTGCTACAAATACACCCATGCTACGTAAGACTTTTTTTGTGGTCTAGGGTCACATATATCATTTACAGAACTGATGCTGCAACAATCTTTTTTTTTTTGAGCATACCAACATGAGATATGTATTTTTAAAATGCTATCAGGTTAAAAAATAGTATAATTCCAGTTTTGCACATCTATAATTAACCAATTTTATATGCAAGATTAATTGGTGCTACTCGCTGAATTAAACATCCAGTGCGATGAGGTCATGTGACAGCAGTGTAACCTACTGTAGTTAAAAATGTCAATCATAAATGCATTTGATGTATTTAATATAACATTTTCTTATATATAGTTGATAATATGCGGTATATACGGTGCACGACTCTGTAAGTAGTAAATTGGTATTCTAATCCAAACATAGCCTTAATTCAGTGGGAAGGTACATTTGGACTGAGGACCACTGATTTAATTTCTCTTGGGTCCATTTGTCCATTTGTCAATTTTGGCACCAGCAGCCTGAGATCTTTGGGTAGGGCTTTGAAAGTCAAAATCAGTGTATTTACACACTCTTCCTCTCAGCCTGCCATTATATCCTTGACTGGAGTAAAGAGCGTTCTCTCACTCGCTCTAGATGGCTTAATTAGGCCCATCTTCCAATTAAGAGGCAAACTTTGCCAGATCCTGACCTCCAGCCTGTCCTGGAGTAATGAGGACTACCCAGTAACGTGCTCTTTTTTTCTCATTTAAACACACACACACACACACACACACACACACACACACACACACACACACACTACATGTTTAAAAGCTGCTTGATTTAATGATAGAGAAAGAGAGAGAGAAATATGGCAGGAATACAAATGGTAGCTCTGAGAACTTTGAGAAAACACAGTAATCCCTGTTCTCACACCACTGTGTTTTTGTAAACACAGACACTTTGTTTGACTGCCTGTGGAGCGCTTCAGAAGTGTGTTCAGATATTCAAATAAAAAAAGCTGACGCTTAAGTTTGTCGAGCAAATCTCAGTCGATTACAGTGAGCCGTTGCTTGATTTACACAACCAATTTTTATTTATTTTGACTTGTTGTGTCTCTTTTCTTTTTATTGTTTTCTGTAACATTGGCATCCAGGTTGCCATTCAGGTTTAATTTCTTCATCATTAAAGAGGGTTGAGTCCCCTTTAAAGTTCAGGTACAAGTCAATTCACTGACTTTTTTTAACTTACGTTTTCTTTGTTGGAGCTCTTAATTTTGAACTCTCAAAGTGCATTCGATAGAATAATTTAACTTTTAAAATGTACAAAATTTAAATTTTCATGCACCTACCAAGTTTGAAGTTTTTTCAGACTAGTGGAAAGAAAACATCCAAAAAACACTGTTAGGCCGCGTTCACACTTGGCGTCTTTTTTCAAACTGCCAGCGTCTGTTTTACATTCTAATCCTATGGAGTAAACCGTCTTTTCAAAAAAAAGTCCTGAGCGCTTTTTTAAACGCCACCGCCGGCGTCTTTTTCTGCAGCTCAGAGCGTCTTTTCAAGTTGAAAAAAGTTGAACTTTTCTGAAGAAAACGTCCTACGTCAAGCGCTTTTTTGACAGCTGACCAATGACAAGCGAGCAGCTAGACCTGTCGTTTCCATAGCAACAAGAAAAAATAGAAAAGGTGCCGTTAAATAGACTTTTATTTTATTGTTGTGAACCGGATTTGCCTCCCCGTTAACTTCAAAAACCGACGTGCAGCGTTTCTAGCTTCTTGAGCCGCACATCGACATGCGCTTCGGGCGTCCCTTTTTCAAGTCCCGGCTAGCAGACCTTTCCCGATCCTGTCCCCCCTCTCTCTCTCTCCCACTTCACTTACTGTCTAAGTACTGTCCTATCAAATAAAAGGGCAAAAATGTCAAAAAAGAAAAGAGCCAGCATTTTTATCGACATTTCTGCACCACACATAGGCTACGGTTGCAGCTGTTGTTATAGCAACAAAAAGACGCCCTCTGCTGCAACGCGTCCAGATTTTTTTGTTACTAAAAATGCGCGTCTGCCAACTTTTTCTTGTCAAAAAAGACGCCAAGTGTGAACACGGCCTTAAGTGTTTCTTTTATAGCACTTTATCTGTTTGTGTCAGTAGATTTCAATTACAATGCATATTTTTAAAGGCCGTTTTCTCAAAATGGGTTTTTTCTTGTACACTGAGCTATAAATCTCCACTTCAGTAGCACTTACACACACCAAACTTTACATTTTTATTCCTTTGTATATCCTGAAGGTTTTTACAGAGGGATTTGTTCATATACAATTTGCTTGATTTTTATACAACATTTTATCCCCCCAAAAATTAGCACATATTTCATTAAATAATGCCTCATTTGCATATTTAAACCTAACATTTTAGAAAACTTGTAATACAAAAATGTTTGCAATTATCAAAGTAATCAATTAACTGGGTAAGTAAGGTGATAACTATTAGTTATTTTTTTTTACCCTATTCACCTGCAGTGTCTCGCCTTACTATCACAATAAATATCGTATATTAATGTTATTGTGGGATTTTTATATTGTTACATCCCTAATTACAAGTAATGCAATTAGCAAAGGTATTGGTTAAGTTTAACTTTTAAATTAACAAGTAAATGTTGAATATCAATTTCCATTGATAATGCATTCACAACTATTCATTGAAACAACTGCTATTCATATTTGGAATAATTTTGAAATTTATTTACAGTGTCTAAACCTTTTAGATTCTAATGGGTGTGTTTGAGTTCGATCATTTTGCAATTGTCATTTTTCACAATCAGCTAACAACTGTAATTGTGATCTTGATTAATTTTATCGATTAATTGCAGTCCCAATACCTAGAAACCTTACTGTCAGTCTTCAAGAACCTGGCACTTTCATCATCCACCCAAATGAATTTTTCATTGACTGTGGCCTTACCATCTTCCGTTGTGCTTCCTCGCAGATAAAATCATCCGCCACAGGGCCTGCAGTCTGAAGGATACTGCGCACGCCATGATCGCCTCTGAACTGGACCCTGAGTTCGACCGCATGTGCGAGGAGATCAAGGAGTCCCGCAGGAAGAGAGGTGACAAAACACTTCCAGCTTTCCTTAGCCCAGGGTTTCTTTCCACGTGAGAAAACCGTCACAAAACAATCCTCTTGCTCAAAACACATGTGAATACTAGCAGTTGCTTACTGTTTTTAATGCTCCCATTATAGACCACTTAAAATCCACCTTATTTTTCCCGTAAGAGCGAGCATGACCATTTGTAAATTTTAGGGTCTGGCTTCTGATCTCATCCGTGTCCAGCTATTTTTAGCTGTGCAAAAGGGCTTGTTTTGCTGCTTGATATTGCAAATTGGTGTATCTTACACCAGTATTATTTTAATGTATTATCTTAATTATGAACACACTGGTTTGTAGTGCAAACAGTTTTACTGTTTTCTGCACATTATGCTTTTTGTTATTTCCCTACAGCAGCTAATAAACCGGCATCTCGTCCATAGAATAAGGTGGATGTAGGGGTGGACGATTTTTTTTTTTTTCCCAGAAAATTTCACTATTTTATCACGACTCTTTGTCATGTTGGTTTTACTATTTTACAAGTTGTCTGAGCAGTACAGCAAAACTAATTTCCCTATTTTAAAACCAAAACCCCAAGGTAATAAAATATTAAATAAAAAGAATGGCAGATTTTTAGGCCAAAGTGGGCAAACATAAAAATCTTTATCATTATTTTATCTTTGTTAATAAAAAATAAGAGCAAAGATAGATGTATGTGTACATGTTACAAATACACATAATATACAAATAAAACAAACAGTGCTTTAATTTTCAGGTACAGTAGGTGTATTTATCAGTAGCTTTTAAGAAATTGAATTAACAAATATAAAAATAAAACACTATATACACTATATAGACAATCATTTACTCACTCTCAAGGTTTTTTTTTTTTTTTTTAGCATAAAACATGTTAAACATAGCTTATTTTTAAAAATGTGGGTAACCAAACAGTTGCTGGTCCTCAGTTACTTCCATAGTATTTTATTTATTTTTCCTACTATCAAAGTGCTACTGTTATCCACATTCTTCAAAATAACTTTTTTGTGTTCAGCGCAAGTAAAAAAAATTTAGAGATTTGGGACAACATGTAAGTGACTAAATTTTGGGTGAACTGTTCCTTTAATGACAATCGGCAGCATGGTTAGTTCTGTCGCTTTAAGAGCTGCACGAATCTAATATACAGACGCACATCCATTTTCTCTTAACTGTTTACTTTCACTTTAGAACTAACCAACAGTGTTTATATGTAATCCTTGTGTGTTTTAACAGTATTGGCAATCAGACGCAAAAAATAGCTTTTAGTCCGGTAATCAGGCTCTGTTTGACAGGCTTTTAGCGCATGCAATTTTAGGTTTACGTGCTAATGAAGCGCATGCCAGAACAGCGCGCAGAAGAAATAACATTAATTTTACCGGCAAGGCTTTGAAGCACATGCGAATAATGTACTTTTGTATTGTAAATACAAATAAGTGCAGTGTCCTGTGACGTATAGGTATCATTACGAATAGTATGCAAATAGGTACTCAGCCCTACATTTTAGCATGCATGCCAAGGACCTTGTTTAACTCCCATCAGCACTAACATTAGTATTAGGGGTTTAATCCTCAGAGGCACATAATGTTTCACAGTTCACTTTTAAAGAAAAAAAAAAACATTTTCCAGGGAAAAAAAAAAGAACAGTTCACATTAAAGGCTATTGTTAAAGTCTTGGCGACCAGCGCTTCCATCACCCTTTTAATCACCAGGGGCTTTCTCTCAGAATGATTTACTTCGGATTCTGTAATTTTTCATTTTGTGTCTGCTGTAACGAAAATCTCGCACGGCCCCCTTCTGGGCCACCCCTTGGTTCCTTTTCATTTTGCGCTGGTTAGTTGAACGAATACGGTGGGGTAAAAAATGACCTGCTCTAGAGAAGTGCTGCTGAATATTTTATATGGTGCAGTGGAGAAGTTATGACTATCGGTATTGTGGTGTGTAAGTTTGAAGCAGGGCTGCATCGGAATTAAAGACCACCATGAAATGGCTTGATGAGGACATTTTTTCCCTTGCTGTGTTAAAACAGGAAATTAGGATTGGACTTGTCCCGTTTTATTTCTATTTTCTTTCCTTTTTAGTATTATTTTATGCATTTAATTTTGAAAAATAAAGCCATGAGCATGATTTGATACTTAATATTGCTAGTTAGATGTAGGTGTGTAAACAGGGCAGGTATTATCAGTCTGGTGTGATTGGACAAAATGAATTGGTGCTGGATGAGTCATCAGTTTTGTTTGTCTGTAACATTATTTGCTGAAGTGTATTTTGTCTTGTTTTACGAGTGCTAGCATGTAGATTACTCTTAAAGCTACAGACATGGTCTTAAAGCCAGAAAACCTGATTTAATGCAGTCTCAACAGTGTGATATAGCCACTTCCAAGTCT
>NC_133373.1:42226140-42318976 GCF_049309525.1 Garra rufa
GGGATATTTAATCCCTGAGGCCGTCCAGAGCTGCTCGCTTTCCTGCTTATCATCACTGTTATCTGATGCCGAAGGTTGTGAACGGTTGCCCGGCCTATAAATCGGTGGCTTTCAACTGGTTTGGCTTCAGGACCCAAAGTTTAAGTGGCAACCCAAAACCATATCAAAATTGTTTGTTGTACAAGTAAACGTTGAAATGTATTAATATTACAACAAACCCAACAACATGCACAAAGTATAACACATATTTAATTAATTATTTTGGTATTTATTTATCAGTTTATTTGTTTTGCATATTGTTGAATGAATAGGAGATGATGTATAATATGTAATCATGAAATGCATGATTAAAAAAGTTATAATTATACATATTATTTAATTATATAAATTGAATCTTTGTATTTAATATAAATGTATATAGTTATATATTATATATTAAATTATTATTTTTTTAATTCAATAAACTCAATGTAAATTTGATTAGTATTAACTATTTTTATAATATTATGTTTTTATAATTTAACAATTATAAGTTACATTTTATAAATTCTTTATATATATATATATAAAAAGAATAAATATTTATATATATAAAGAATAAATATTTATATTTATATTTATTTATATATATATATATATATATATATATATATATATATATATAGGCAGTAATTCATACAAAACACTGTGGTAAATTAAATTATTAATTTAATATAAATGTATATATTATTTTTAATATGATTTTTTTAATATAAATAAACATTTTAAATACAGAAATATTAAAGATTAAAATAACTGAACAGATCTGCCAGCAGGTGGCGGTAAGACACTGATTTAATTACTGAATCATATCATTCATTTGATTCGTTCGAACGGATGGTTCATTCGGGAATAAAGCAAGTGACTCTCTTTATGAATGGGAAATTGAATCATTTCACTAGATTCGTTTAAAAACTCACGTTTCATTCATAAACACCGCTGTGTTTGAATGAAGATGCGCGCAGTTGTGACTTGTTTCAGATTACTTTTGACGATGAAATAGAGCAAAATTGTAGTCAGACAATGTAAGTCACTTAATAATAACTTCTTGTTTAACTGCTGTATCAGCGGCCTCGTGCCTGCGGCGAATCACAACCGTGCCGATATACAGCCATATCTCAAGTCTACGAGTGTGATATTGCGTTTATACAACAGTTCGACGGCACGAGTGTGTAAATACATAAACAAAATTAAAGCTGCAAGCAGCGATGAACGGGCCCTCGCACACGGGCTCACCGCCGACCGGTGGCTTTAGGAACACAGCAAACGGTGGGCAGTATGCTTTTAATACAGTAAATCTAGGAAAAATAGATCAAAGTCACTTAAATGTGCCAAACTTCCTGCTGCCAGCTGGTGGCGCTATGCCTATAACTGATTATTGGCATGTAGATGTGTTCAGGCCAGCACTTTCATCAAACATATGAAGTTTGGTGCAGATCGACCTTGGTATGTTTGAGTTAGTGAAAGATATGATATATCCTCGTGCCAACAGGTGGCGCTATGATAATATTTGAATATTGGCCTTTAGATGTCTTCAGGCCAGGACTCTTACCAAACCTGTGAAGTTTGAGGCAGATCGGATATTTTATGGCTGAGTTATAACAACTTCTATGTCCATGGCGAAACGTCAAACTTTGTCAGGCCACCACGGACACGCCCTTTGACGAAAACTCAAGATCTTCGCAATTTAACATCTCTAAGGCCTCTAGATCAGACTGACCGAATATAATGTTGATATCATTAAATCTCTAGGAGGAGTTTGGTACAAGTCATTTCCTGTTGCCAACAGGTGGCGCTGTGATTATAATAGAATATAGGCCTTCAGATTGGTTCAGGCCAGGACTCTTATCGAACATGTGAAGTTTGAGGCAAATC
Source organism: Garra rufa (assembly GCF_049309525.1). Taxonomy (NCBI): domain Eukaryota; kingdom Metazoa; phylum Chordata; class Actinopteri; order Cypriniformes; family Cyprinidae; genus Garra; species Garra rufa. The sequence goes on from NC_133373.1 coordinate 42,228,055, forward strand.
GGACATTTTATGGCTGAGTTATAACAAGATTTATATCCATGGCGAGACCACGAAATTTGCCAGGACGCCACGGACACGCCCTTCAACGAAAACTCAAGATCTTCGCAATTTAACATCGCTAAAGTCTTTTTATTAGACTGACCGATTTTGGTGTTGATCTGATTAAATCTCCAGGAGGAATTTGTTGCAGAGTACAGCATGACACTTCCTGGTGCCTGCAGGTGGCGCTATGAGTAAAACTGAATATGGGCATGTAGATGTCTTCAGGTCAGGAGTGTTATCACACATGTGAAGTTTGGGGCAGATCGGGCATTTTATGCCTGAGTTATAGCAACTTCCTTTTTCATGGCGAAACATCGAAATTTGCGAGGCCGCCACGGACACGCCCTCTGATGAAAACTCTAGATCTTCGCAATTTAACGTCACAAAGGGCTTTAGACTAGACTCTGCAAATTTGGTGTTGATCCGAATAAACCTCTAGGAGGAGTTCGTTCAAGTACGACGCCTGAAAATGGCAAAAATGACACAAATTTTGTTGAGAATATTAATATTAACCGACTTCCTGTTGGGTTCCGGATTTTGCTCCAAGAGGCTTTTTTGTAGGTATTGGTGTGTTGCATGTGTGTACCGATTTGCGTGCATGTACGTGAATCACAGCTGAAAGCGCACACCACGGAACATGTAAAGGTGGCGCTGTCGAGCCATTTTGCCACACCCACTTCTGCAACCCATATCAGACGTAAATTTTCGCCAGGTCTGATGTGTGTGCGAAGTTTCATGAGTTTTCGGGTATGTCTAAGCCCTCAAAAATGCGATTCATTTTGGAGAAGAATAATAATAATAATAATAATAATAATAATAATAATAATAATAAACGAAGCAGATCCAATAGGGTCCTCACACCATCGGTGCTCGGGCCCTAATAACAACGGAGTGTCTTTAAAAGCCCTCTTTTGTGCGAACTATTCCTTCCGCCACGAATTCAAATCAAAGTTTGACGGTTGATCAGCTGAGCATAAGCTTCTCGTTACTAATTCCAAAACGTCACTTTAGAACTAGTAACGAAGGAATGTTGAGTTGCTTCATTGAAAGCCTATTGTATTACTGCATTAAAACCTCACTGTATCATGTTTGAGTATTATCACAGAGAGATGGACCGAGCGAGTCATTAACGTACCTGCATCTGATAGAGCATTCATTATTCATATTCATGATATGACATTAGTTTGAATGTTTACTGATGAAAGCGTTAATATCTGTTCATCTATTAAGGGTGATTTTGCTGCTCAGTGCATTTATTCGCTGTAGCAAGCTGTTGTTGAAGCTAAAAATAACTTCCGCTTAACTTCAGTTTAAAAGTCCCAAAGTCACTATTAACTGCTCACTCATAAAACAGTCTCTTGTCGCCATCTAAAGGCGGAACAATGTTACATTAACTAAAATCACCATCAAGAATACACGCACGTTACTCAAAACGAAGTACTATTATTAAATACATTATTTAAAATATAATTTATATAATTTTTTATTTGAGTAATAATATTTAATAAACAACAACAACAAAAACAGACGTCAAAAAGTTGCTAGGCAATTCAGTCAAGAGTAAAGGCAGCATTCAGCATTGAATTTACATAAACATGCTACATGAACTTCTTCTCTGGAACAAATAATAAATTAATGAGATCAAAGACTGCACGTTAGATTTACCCATAATGAATTACATGTCATGTGTAACCACTACAGAGACATCAGAGCCAGCTGTAAATTCCTGAAGATCTGGCCGTGGTGAGAGCGCTCTTGAGCGGATTGATGACGTTATGGGTCTCGCACGTCCGAAAACGACGAAGCAAATTTTCAAACAGACGTTATCTTTATTAACAAACTGCATTTTTGAACTATAAACAAGTACATTCTCTTAAAACTACATTCCGTGACACAAAAAGAGTAATATTTATAAAATGATACGGGATTTGGACGTCCGCCATGTAACTCAGAAAAAATATATATATACATACATACATGCATACATACATAAATTTTCATACATTTAATATTTACAAATATATATATTCAATTTTTATATTTATTGCTAAGTTATTTAAAAAAAATAGACACTTCATATGAAATGCACTATGATTGACAGATCATGTTTATTTATTCTATATATATATATATATATTGTGTGTGTGTGTATATATACACACACACACACACACACACACACACACACATTTTAATACATTCGTAATATTTATAAAAACGTATATATTTTTATTTAATTTTATGTTTTTCTAATTTTTTTTTCTTTCGAAATACCCAACAATTCATACAAAACACACTGTGGTTGACACATCATATATAATTTAATTCTGAGTCTTTTATTTCTTGACAAGTTTATGGTTTTTATGGATGAGAAGGATGTCATATAACCTATGCATGTTGACTTTTGTTTCATTTGGCTGTAGCTTCTGCCCAGTGAGTTTGACGCATTGCCTTTGATGTCAGTATCATAAGGAATGGGAGGTGTTTTCTCGATTTATATGGAGATGTGTTTGCGTAAGACATATGGAAAACACGTTTTATACAGACTAACAGTGATCAGAAACCCATTCGGGAAGGGGTGACCGCAGTCCACCAGATGCTCTCCTGAGCCGGAGAAGTCGAAAATATGTTTTATCACTTGGATGTCCTGCTATTTGATGATGTATTGTGTCCTAGTCAGAAGTTTGCCCTTGTGTGGAACTTTTTCAAAGTCTAAGTGTAGTACTTGCCATGATTATATGTGGTGTTCGAAAGCAAGACAGCTTTTTTTTTTTCCCCTGTCTTGTTGCTTTTTTCCTTTTTCAACCATACCCTGAACTACACAATCTGGACTTGGGTGTCTATTCAAACAGATGGTTTTGAAAAAGCAGTCTTTTTAGCTTGGCAACGGCTCAGTGAGAATTGCAGAAGCTTCACTGTTGAACATACTGAACATTTGATACTGGCAGGGCGTAATTTTTAAAGTTCAGCCTCAGAGCAGATGTAAAAGTAATACTACAATGTTTTTAATTCTTGGTGTTTAACTTTTGCAGACGTCTCGCTCTCACGTTTACTGTCAGATTATTTATATTGGGGAAACATTCTTTTGCAATTATATGCAGTATTACTTTTTTTTTAAAGGTTGAAAATACATTCAGGATGTCTAAGAATGAGTATTCTGTGTGTACTATCTTCTATTAAATAGTGTATTAAATCATTTATATTTAAGGTACAGTCTATTTAAAGGAATGGTTTATCTAAAAATGAAATGTACTTGCTGAAAATGTACTTAGCCTCAGGCAATCCAATATGTAGATGAGTTTGTTTCTTCATCAGATTTGGAGAAATTTAACATTACATCACAGGGCTCTACGCTTACTTTTATTTTTAGGAGCACTAACATAAAACATTTAGGAGCACAGTTCCCATTACAAGGTGATATTTGACTCCTTAAAGTGATTTACAGGGGATTTTTTTTTTACCTTTGTAATGGCATTTTTGACAACTTTATTAAAAGTATGTAATGTTTTATGCTCTGTTTTTTCTTAATTATATATTTTTACGTTTTTTAAAAGTTCTAATGAAAACAAGTAGAATAAGACTAAGTTACCAATCAAATGATATCGGTATTAACAAAATTGATTTGTACTACAAAGGTGGCACAGAAGAACACAAGAGTGGCTTGTATGAGTGCAATCAAACTTATAAATTCATGTTGCGATTAATGTTTTAGTCATAACATTTTAAATACAGAAATATTAAACGATTTAAATAACTGAAAAGATACTTTAAAGGAGAAGTCCGGTGTGATATTGACCTAAAGTGTATTGAATCATGATACCGAGTGTGAACGTACCTTGCATATCTCATCTCGGTTTGGGTCCTGCAGTCCGAAATCTGGGGTTAGTTAGCCGATGCTAACAACAGGTTGTCAATGAGGGTAAATAGGGCATCGAAGTAGCCATGTAAATAAATCACTGTTTTACGCCATTTACGAGGCACAAAGTAGCTCCACACTTCATTGGTAGACTTCCAAGGGCCCTGACATTTAAAACGAGACATTGAGAACTCAGAAAAAGCACCGGCATCTTGAATCTAGTCACGATAAGTCGAGTGAGTGTCGAGCACGAAGGAAACTACAACCTGATAAGTTGATAACCTGATAAGTTCCTTGGTGCTCGACTTATCGTGACTAGATTCAAGATGGCGGCGACCGGTCTATTTCTGGTGGAAAATGTCTGTATAAATCTTCTTGTAAATAAACTACCGGTGCTTTTTCTGAGTTCTCAATGTCTCGTTTTAAATGTCAGGGCCCTTGGAAGTCTACCAATGAAGTGTGGAGCTACTTTGTGCCTCTTAAATGGCGTAAAACAGTGATTTATTTACATGGCTACTCCGATGCCCTATTTACCCTCATTGACAACCTGTTGTTAGCATCGGCTAACTAACCCCAGATTTCGGACTGCAGTGGACAAACCGAGATGAGATATGCAAGGTACGTTCACACTCGGTATCATGATTCAGTACACTTTAGGTCAATATCACACCGGACTTCTCCTTTAAAAATGAAACTAAATCTGCCAGTAGGTGGCAGCAAGTCACTGATTTAATTACTGAATCATATTCATTTGATTGGTTCGAATGGCTGATTCATTCAGGAATAAAGCAAGTGACTGTCTTTATGAATGAGAAATTGAATCATTGACTCATTAGATTTAATTTAACACGCATATTCATTCATAAATGAAACAATGCTGTGTTTGAATGGAGATGCGCAGCAGCGCATTTCAGACCATTTTTGATGACAATATAGAGCAAAATCAGGCAATAGTGTTATAGTCAGACAATATTATAAATCACTTAATATTAACTTGTTTATTGAACTGTTGTATTAAATCAATATCTCATTTGCAAACTTCTAAAAAAAAAAAAAAAAAAAAAAACGTAAAAAGCTGTCACTCATCTTAGTTCATCGCAATCTCACGAAGTTTCATTATAATCCAAATGGCTGATAAAAGCATCACAATAATCCACAAGCAGTCCACACGACTCCAGTTCATCAATTAACATCTTGTGAAGCAAAATCCTGCATGTTTGTTAGAAACACATTCATCATTAAGATGTTTCTGGCTTCAAATTGTTGCTTTTGGCTAAAGAATGAGTCCTCTATCCATAATATTGCTTACTCCACTGAACTATTCCTTTAATACCTATAATATTTAGAATAATAATCCATGAGAGACTGGTTTTTATCATGGTACAGCCCATTAATTCACTTCATATGCAAAAGTGTTTTTTAAAACCTGGCATTACGCTCAACTAGTACATACATAGATGCGGTTGTATCCTAATGGTCAGCTATGTAGTAAACCAACAAGGATGGCAGGTTGTGTCTGCAGTAGTAACTGGACTCTTACAGTCACAGTGGAATAACTGTGCCCGCGAGTAAAGCACTTAACCCCAGATTGCTCCGGCGGGACTGGCCCTGCAATTAGTGTGCTGGAAGTCGCTTTGCAGTGTTTGCTAAATGGCAAGCAACTAATTTGTGCCCACGGCTGCGTTTAACTTCCCTCGTAGAAAATCATTGCCGGGGATAAATGCGAAAGAGCGTTTCATGTTAAACTGTCGTTGTCTTGTGCACAAATTGTGTGTTTGCCGTATTGATTGAAAGGGCATTTGTATTTCATTGTTTGCACAAGGTATTGAGCAGCACTTTTTAGGAGTAAATTTCAAATATTAACAAGTTAAAGTCTTTATTGAAGATTTAGTCAAGTACTCTTTACATCTTAGAAATGTGGGTCATTTTTCAATTGAGGGTTTTTTTTTTTTCTCTTGAGGTTTGAAAAATGTAGAAATAATGTTTAAAGTGCTTGTTTGCTAGTTTAGTATAATAGCTTTTTATTGCATCTTGTTCAAATGTTTTCAGAATTTCTCCTTTTAAAATGTATTTTCTCTTTAATAAACTGATAAAAAGTGTCATTAAATTCTGCTTGTTTTAATTAGAAGTTGATTAGAGTGATTTACAGAAGCCTCCTCTGCTCACCAAGCCTGCATATATTTGATCCAAAGTACAGCAAAAACAGTAACATTTTGAAATATTTTTACAATTTAAAATAACCGTTTTCTATTTTAATATGTTTTAAAATATAATTTATTCCTGATTTCAAAGCTGAATTTTTAGCATCAGTACTCCAGTCACATGACCCTTTAAAAATCATTCTAATATTCTGATTTGCTGGTCAAAAACATTATTATGTTGAAAACAGCTTTGTGTTATTTTTCACGTTTTTTTTTTTTTTTTTTTTTTGATGAATAGAAAGTTCAGAAGAACATTTATTTGATCCAAAGTACAGCAAAAACAGTATTGAATTTTTTTTTACTAAATAAAATTACTGTTTTCTATTTGAATATATATATATTTATTCCTGTGATTTCAAAGCTTACTTTTAGTGCCATTACTCAAATCACATGATCCCTCAGAAATCATTCTAATATTCAGATTTGCTCCTCAAAAAACAATTATTATTATTATTATTATTATTAGGTTAAAAACAGCTGAGTAGAATTTTTCAGGTTTCTTTGTTGAATAGAAAGTTCAAAATAACAGCATTTATCTGTAATAGAAATCGTTTGTAACATTATAAATGTCTTTTTGATCAAATTAAAGCATCCTTGCTAAATAAAAGTATTAATTTCTAGAATTTATTTCTCCAATATTTTTTTTTTTTTTTTTTTTTTTACAGATTCCAAGCTGATCTTTGGATCTATCTATTCATCAAATAATTCTGCAATCAAATGTACTCAACTGTTTTAAATATTGACAATAATAATAATAAATGAAAAATGTTTCTTGAACAGCAAATCAGCATATTAGAAGGATTTCTGAAGGATAATGTAATGATTCTAAAAATGTAGATTTGATCACAGGAATTAATTACATTTTAAAATATATTCAAGTAGAAAACAGTTATTTTAAATAGTAAAAATATTTCACAATATTACTGCTTTTGCTGTTTTTTGACTTTTGACTGGTAGTGTATATTTTTTAAATAATGATCAGAAATGCCATTACTATGATTTTTATTTTCAAACCTGTCGGTATTTGGCCATTTTTCAGTGTTTTTAACTGAATCTGTCATGTATGTGTGTTGAATACTGTTATTGAATTTTATGCTTATCATTGGTCTGCCTACATTGCCTAATGCAGCTCAGTCATTTATAAAAGAGTGATCTGCATGAGCTCCTGTTTCCACAGCTGTGGCCTTTTCATTATATACAGTAAGAAATATTTGAATCCTGATGGCAGTTTTTCTTTTATCACACATCGACTCTGCATCATGACATTTACAACCTTTGCAAAGATTGAACGCTTTTTCTGTATGGTTTTTCATTCATGCATTAATAAGTCGATCAAACGTCAGGATTTATAGTGAGTTCTAAGACAGTTTGTCACGAGGAGTTAATGTTTGTGATATGCAGCATTCATTTTGTTTGACTCCGATAATCAAGTCTATCTCGAAGCATGTTTTAAACCCCATGATTGTGTTCTTCCAAATTTCCCCTTTGATCTTTAGTAGATGAGCAATTTACAGCTGAAAATCGAAAATTACAGCGCCACGTCAGGGAGCCATCTGATGAATTATGAAATTTTATTAATCTGTCAGGATGATATTGATCCAACTAGGCAACTCGCCACGGTCGTTAAACCGCAAATAACTTTTGTTGACACCCTTTAGAGTCGCAGACATGATCATAGGTGCTGTTTAAAGTCAGCCAACTGTGTTTTTCGCACCGATAACTTCCATATAATTTCAAGTTCAGTATACTGTTGCTGCTTCTCTCATGCACTGGCTAATTCATTTAAATGAGAAGTTTAATGAGCTCGACGGAAAACAGATCCCAGTACAAAGACAACATTTAGTTTAAGCAACTCTTCTTTTATGATTTGTGCTGCAGCCTATGGCCTGAATAATATATAAATTATATTGCGTTGGGGCTCCCCGCTTTGTCCAGGGAAATCTTGCTGGCCCCAAATTGCGCATGGAGAGCGCCTGTGCTTCCCTTTAGAGTTTCGTTTCTTTCCCTAATATGAGCACTAATTGACTTAATTATGGAGATGGGGTGTCTCAAAGTAAAAGAGTTCAGTATTCAGGGCCCTGAAATGATCATTTTAAGCTCGCAGGTTCGTACGTGGAAATCATATCAATTGATTCACTTAGTTTTGAAAGTACTTTAAATAGTGAGGGTGAGGTATTTCACATTATTAAAAATAAAGTGTCGCTTAAATAAGTCAGTGATTTAGTCAATAAGAATAAGTCTTGAAAATTTTTATTATGTTTCCCTAAAGAAAAAAGTGTACTTTCAGGAGTAAACTGGCATATCGACATATAAGTAGATAGTTTCAGACATAGATAATAATGTTTTTGAAACTACTACTGCACCGAAATGAAAAATCTTGGCCGAAGCCTGAATAAAATTAATACTGGGCCGAAGGCCGATTACCGAACATGGTTTTTTGTTATTTCCCCATGTATTTTGCCAATTATTTTCCACCATTGCATAAATTTAATAGCCAAAATGTGCTTTTTACAGTTTTGTCTTGCTTTTCCAAATTTCCAAAAAAAAAATAAATAATAATAATAAAAAAAAGGACAAAACAACGATTTAAAAATATTTACTTAACACTGAACATTTTTAACATTCTAGTAGACAATTATAGCCTACCAACAAAGCACAATTTAACTTAAAATGAATAAGTTAGTAAAATAATATTCTTTGGCCATTTTTAAGACCCCCTTCTTGAATCAGGCATGTGTTTTTAATGCACAAATAAATGCAGCCTTGCTGAGCAAAGGAGAATGTTATAATAAATGTATTAATAGAGCTGTTGTAATGATTATCATTATTTTTCTCTTAATTTTTTTTTTTTACAGAACAACAGTAAAATCACAATACTAACGTTTATGAATGTTGACTTTTTGGCGGAAACCCGCAGGAAGACCTCAGTACTTTTTGCTGATGGCAGCAGATTTATGAATGATTCTCATCACGCAGATTTTCCTCACGCTTTGGACTTTGAACCCTGGCAGAATAAATACAATTTGTGCATGTATTAGACAAAAAGGCAATTTCGTGATTTCAGTCATCATACAGTAACCAGCAACAACCAGCCCTTTCTCTTCTCATGGAAGACATGCGATGCAGTTCTGAACAGTCTCTCGCTGTCTGTGCTTATAATGATTTTTGCATCTTTCTCGGACAGTTTTAAATGCTTCCACACTGCCAACATGTTTGCTGCATTAGTGCATGCTTCTATTTCATCGCGTCACTTTATTGTCCACTATAATTTATTCTGCATTTTCGCTTATATTTTTTGCTATTTTTGGCTGAATAATTTTCGGTTGCCCAACATTCGGTGCATCCCTAAAAACTACTATTCTTTTGTGTGTTCATGTATATGTTCTAGACAGAATTGTGTGGATTTATTGAATTTCATTTTCTGGAACTAAACCTTTCTAAACTAAACTAGTCATCTTTAAGTCTAGGACATAACATATGGAATGGCTTTTTTGTAATGCATTTGCATTGTGGCTATTTATGCATTGTCTCCTCTGGTCTATAATAGCGTTGCACCCACAGCAGGCTGTTATTTGAGCTCAGAGTGTTCTAGAGTGAAGCGAGAATAGATGTACTTTAGTACCTTTCAGACCGTGTGTTTGGCGAAGAATGAACTATTACGGCATTTTCAGGTGTTCTTTGTCATGGATGAGTGTTGTAGATTGGATGTAATGTTTTTTCTGAGTGAACCGTTAGACCGTTTGTGAAGGACACTACAATTCGTGGAGAAAGTTGAACGTTCAAGTGGGGTCAGTTGAGATGAAGGCTTGTGCGGACAGTCTTCTTTTCTAAATATAGACCTTGAGTGGGAAGAAGAAAAACAGAATCTGATGAATCAGGAAAATCATACATTTTTATGAAATGATATATAGAATATTCATGTAATGTCTGTCTGTTATTATAGAGTTAGCTGTATTATCTATAGATATTTATATCTTGTAAAAAATATTAATATATTTGTAACAAAATAATATATATATTTATTGATTTCTTTTTGGTAACACTTACACTACAATACAATTACATTTGTTAAAATTCAACATTATGTATTTATAAAATTAAAATGATTCATTTGTATAAAATATTATATAGAATATTCATGTAATAACCGTCAATCTCTATGTTTGTTATGTCTCTATGTCTAATCGAATATATATAATTTTGTTGTATTTTTTGGTCTAAATATTAATATGCTTATTTGTATTTTTATTTTGTTTTATTTTTATACAATTAATTATTTTTGGTAACTTATTTATATTGATTTATTTATATTTAAAAAAATGTAAAACAAATTTTTCAGCATTTAATAATGTAAGGTGTCTAGGTTAACTTTTTTATTAATATATACAGTTATTTATTATATATTATTTATTATTTATAAATGCATGTTTGTTCATAATGTTAAATGTTAAATTATTAGTATATGTAGAACTTGAGCTAAGAATAACAAGTACTATAAAAGTATTGCTTATTGTTATTTAATGTTAGGTATTGCATTAACTAATGTTTAACAAAAACTTTATTGTGAATATTTTTTTTTATTATTGTCAGGTGTCATGCAGTCAAACTGTACGGCATTGACCATATTGATCTTCTTGTTTATCACAAAGTAAACAAAGATTAAAGGTGTACTGCTCAACATAATGAATAATGAATTATTATGATTAATGAATTTATAATGAATTCGTAAACTGATAACCAGCATGAATAGTTTTGTAATACAGTAATTTTGCATGGCAATGCCACTGCTCACAAATGCAGTTTAGTTGTTTCGTACAGCTTCATGCTGTGTGTAAACAACTTGTTTTTTCAGATATTCTGTATGTTTTGGCTTTGTTGTGCTGCGCATTATTTTCATTATAAATAATGGTTACCATGGGAGGTCAACTACGTAATTGCTGCAATGTAAAGCTTTTCCCTCTTTGATGCCTCTCTTCAGCCTTCCTACTTATTGGCCTCTTTTTGTACATCGACAGACATCATCATATAAGTTTTTATTGCTGAAGATTAGTAGGAGCTCATGTTTGCCCTCTGTAATGACACAGACGTTCCTCTAGGGTTTTTGGGATTTCATGAATACAGGGTTTAATGCACTCATTATCTTTAAAAAGACACCTTCATTTATCCCCTGCATCACATTTGTGCATTAGATATCAGAGACGAACCTTCTTTCTTACACTAATGCAATGTAATTTCGTGAAGAAATATCTTGGCTCCAAAAAGCATTTATTGCACAAGTCTTTTGTGACTTGTAATTGCTATTTCGGTTGCGTGTTCTGCCACCTTGTTAGCAGATCTAGTTTCTTTGGCAAATGAGGTTTTGGCTCAGTGGGTTTTATTTTCTGATAGAATCGCATTTAATGATTAAATAAGTCCGTCTCCTGCCTCTTGATTAGCCTAAATGCAAAAATGGATCCACATATGGTGAGAAATAACTCTAATTTCAGAAAGTTTGGTTACTTTTAGTCATTTAGCTGGAGTTAGTTTTTTGCTTGCAAGTTTCTGTGTGTGTGTGTGTGTGTGTGTGTGTGTGTGTGTGTGTGTGTGTGTGTGTGTGTGTGTGTGTGTGTGTGTGTGTGTGTGTGTGTGTGTGTGTCTCATGTTGTACCTTTTAGAACAGGACACTATTAATCATTGAACATTCAAAATGTAATAAGTGGATATTTCACTGGTATTTTATAGCTGTTTTGTTTATTTGTTTACATTTTTAATGTACAGTTAACTTAGATCAATTTTTATTTTTATAGAGTTTTTGTTTAGTTCTTTTTCCTTACAAAAGATTGGGTGGTAGCATCGTTTTTAAAAATTGTGCTATTTGAGAATTTGATTTAACAAAAAAGATGCTAAAAATATTTTTTCTCATTGGAACATACTTGAAATGGCTGTTTTTTTTAAAACTAGGATCTAAATAGTTGTACTGTGAATTTTGGTATTTGTCTTTATTAATCGATTTTCAGTGTGTTGTGTTTTAATCAAGGCTATCAGTCAATTTATTTGAGGTTATTACATGGTATGCAGATGAATTTAATTTAAAAACTATTTGCAAAGTGACAAAAAATGCACTAAGTTTGGGATCAATAATGTTTTTCAAAGAAGTCTCTTATGTTTATCAAGGCTGTGTTTATTTGATCAGAAATACAGAAAAAAGCTGTCGAATTGGGAATATTATTACAATATAAAATACTGGTTTCTATTTTAATATACTTATAAAATAGAATTTATTCCTGTGATGGAAAGCTGAATTTTCATCAGCTGTTACTTCAGTCTTAAATGTCACATGATCCTTCAGAAATCATTCTAATATGCCAATTTATTATTAGAATTATCTAAAAATATCCAAATATTTTTTTGGAACCTGTGATTCTTTTTTCAAGATTCTTTGTTGAATAAAAAGTTAAAAAGAACAGCATTTATTCAAAGTAGAAAGCTTTTATAACAATACAAGTATTTGCTATCACTTTCTATCAATTTAACTCATCCTTGCTGAATAAAAGTATTAATAATAAAAGTATTAAGTAATAATTAATGATGCTGAAGTTTCAGCTTTGATCACAGAAATAAATAGAATTTTAATATATGCAATTATAATGCATTTGTTTAGTCATTTTGTTTAATTTACCACTTTTTTTTTCATAAGCCCTACGACCTGTTATTTTCTCCCTAAATAATCATTTTCAGACTAATATTGTGAAAACAGTCTGCTAGTCTGGATCCAGTTATTTCTGGAGTCCGATGGTGGTGATTTATCTCAGACAGCGCAGGAAAACATGCACCGCACAGCTGACCTTTGATTGATTCATCCACACTGAATCATTTAGACTGCTACACTGAATATTTCACCTGCTCTTCTGTATTGAATCGGTCATTTGTCATTTCCCATAGCGGGCTAAGACAAAACCGCTCTTTAAAAGAGCGTCGGATCTGACCTGACCCGCGATTGCGATGGTTTTGATGTTTAATTCATAAATCCCTCCCACAAAAATTTCAGCTGCAACTGAAATCCTGAGCGGCGGGGCTGACCAGTTGACATGCGTCTTGGGTGAACCGACAGAGGTTCTGCTCACCGCTTGAATCCTTTGTCAGTTTTTACGGCCCAAAATAACACAAGTCCCTGTTGGACGTGATCGCATCTGACCGCGCTTGAGCTCCAAAGCAAAGTCGAGCTTTTGAACCGCCAATTTCTCGAGGGGAAGTTTAACCATCCCGGTGTCCGGCTTTCGTCCATTACCTGTGGTTTCTTCCGTCGTATTGTTTTTGTTTACCCTCACTTTCCATGGATTTCTTTCTCTAAAGAGGAGGATGAAAGATTCAAAGCCTCATCATTCAGACCAGACGCTGTGTCTCTCTCCCCTCAATGTTCTCATTCCCTGGGCTTCAGGTAATCACAATCCCAGCTTGGTATTAATCCGAATTTCACGGCCTCCTAATGGTGTCCATTAAAAGCAGGCTCTGTAGACGATGTGCCCGGTCTATCATGCGGTTCTACATAAACCTCACCGTGGAATCTAAGCATCCGGCGCAGCGGTTGGTGACGAACCCCAGCAGGCCAGCCTAGTGATTACGATATATCTGAAGTCGAAACTCTATCGCCAAGAGCACTTCATTCCCACTTTTTTTTTTGCCTCTTAACAGTAGATCTGATCAAAGTGAAAGTGGCTTCCTTCCTTATCGCCAGAAGAGCATTTTCCATGAGCGCCGAAGTCCAATAAATAAACTCTTTTCCTGGTAGGCCACTGGCCAACTCTTCCATATCAAAAGTGGTTGGTGAAGATAGAGAAGGGAGTCGTAGAGCACAACAGATGGGTTCTGGAAGTTAAAAATCCCATTCGTTCTCTCCAAAGGGAATTGATTTTTAACAATTTATATAGCTTTAAAAACAGCCTATGAACTAAGGTGTTGTTAATCAACGTTATATGTGACCCTGGACCACAAAACTGTCTTAAAAGTAGCAAGGGTATATTTGTTGCAATAGCAAAAAATGCATTGTATGGGTCAAAATTATCGATTTTTCTTTTATACCAAAAATCATTAGGATATTAAGTAAAAATCATGTTCCCTTAAGATATTTTGCAAATTTCCTACTGTAAATATATCAAAACTTAATTTTTGATTGGTAATATGTATTTCTAAAAGCTTAATTTGGATAACTTTCAAGGCGATTTTCTTAATTTTTTTTTTTTTTTTTTTGCACCCTCAGATTCCAAAAACTGTCCTATCCTAACAAACTATACATCAATGGAAAGACCTTTATCACATATGCTTTTGTTGAAGCCATCAGCTGGCATTATTTCAACTTTTAAATTTTAAATAATCACGTTTAGCATCAGAATTCCTGGTGAAAACTACGTTACACATGATTCTGCAAATAAATCCAATCAGAGAATTGATGCAAAAAACCCAAAGACTGCTTTAGCATCTGTCCACTCCTATGCAACGCTGCAATTTATGTAATTGAGTCTCCCTGTGCTCTCAAATTTCTATGTATAATGCATATTTTGCTGCAAATGTAAAATATATGGTTTTCTATATACATGAAACCGCCCTGCATCATATTTGCTGCATGAAATCCGAGACTTGTTTCTTACTAATTTTGCACTGCTAATTCCAATATTAATGCCTGTTTTGTTCTAGCACAAAATGTGCAGCATTTTTGCTTCTGACATCCATCCGTAAGGTGAAGAACCCTGAAATGACACAGAAACATGATTCATAGCTTTTTTCCAATTAAAAAGCAGGTCATATAGGTTTTCGAAAAATGTCTCTCTGGCAGTATGTAACGTCGCTATCCTTCAATGTAAACAGTCTGCAAAGTTGGTAATCAAAAAAGTGCATTATGCATAAAGATGTTGTCTCTCAAAAGAAAGAGTTGACTCAATCGCCTTAACGAGTCGTTATATTTTCTCTTTGCCCACAAAAACTTCCGCTAGTTAGTGTGTTTACATCATGTTGAGAAGACGCGGTGTTCTGTGCTGTAAAAGCAAGTTTTGGTTTTCATTGCCGAAAGATGATGATGATGTGAAGAATCAGTGGATAAAATTAATTTTTTCCACGATACCACAGCAATACAATTCGATCCTTTTTGTTAAAGGAGAACTCCGGTGTGATATTGACCTAAAGTGTATTGAATCATGATACCGAGTGTGAACGTACCTTGCATATCTCATCTCGGTTTGTGTCCAGCTGTCCGAAATCTGGGGTCAGTTAGCCGATGCTCACAACAGCTTGTCAATGAAAGTCAATCGGGCATCGAAGTAGCCATGTAAATAAATCACTGTTTTACGCCATTTACGAGGCACAAAGTAGCTCTACACTTCATCGGTAGACTTCCTAGGGCCCTGACATTTAAAACGAGACATTGAGAACTCAGAAAAAGCACCGGTAGTTTATTTACAAGAAGATTTATACAGACATCTTCCACCAGGAACAGAGCAGTCGCCGCCATCTTAAATGTAGTCACGATAAAGTCGAGTGTCGAGCACGAAGGAAACTACAACCTGATACGTTGATAACCTGATAAATTCATTGGTGCTCGACACTCGATTTATCGTGACTACATTTAAGATGGCGGCGACTGCTCTGTTCCTGGTGGAAGATGTCTGTATAAATCTTCTTGTAAATAAACTACCGGTGCTTTTTCTGAGTTCTCAATGTCTCGTTTTAAATGTCAGGGCCCTAGGAAGTCTACCGATGAAGTGTGGAGCTACTTTGTGCCTCGTAAATGGCGTAAAACAGTGATTTATTTACATGGCTCCTTCGATGCCCGATTGACTTTCATTGACAACCTGTTGTGAGCATCGGCTAACTGACCCCAGATTTCGGACAGCTGGACACAAACCGAGATGAAATATGCAAGGTACGTTCACACTCGGTATCATGATTCAATACACTTTAGGTCAATATCACACCGGAGTTCTCCTTTAAGTGCTTGTCATTTTACCGAGGACTGCTTCTCTAATCTTAATCTTTGGACCAACAGGCGTCTCTGAACCACAACCTGTAAGTACGATTGATGCGTTATGTGTACATTTCAAAATATCAAGTTTATTGTGCTAATATGTGATGTATGCTTTAGGTTTCCAGGTAAACCATGATATTACTGTCTTACTGAAATAGTTCTGATAATTCGCTGTGAACCCACTATTTCTTAAGAATGTGTTGATTAATGTAGACATTGTCATTGTTACTTAGTTTAAAAATAATTAATGTAGTGTAGCGTGCAGAATTTATAATCAATGCTGTTTATTTTGCTAAACCGGCAGTTATAGGGTTAATGCAGGGAGTAAAAGACAATAGAGAGAGGCAAGCAAGTTAGTTAGTTTAGTAGTTAGGCTGTTGAGTTCTGATGAAAAGTTAAGACACAGAGTGTCTTTTGTCTGTCGTTCTTTAGACATTATGGTACACATATTTTTGGTTTACAAACTGTATTGTTTAAGCACATGGCTAACATATCCACCATTATTGTTTTGTTAAGTGTTTACAATTTAGCAGCTAAACTTTAGCTAAGGGGCAATATTCGCTTGCATAAGTGTTAAACAGCTTGTATAGCAGTATAGATTTACTGTCTTCTGAAAATAACTCAACATACAACCATTATTGTCAAAATAGCTGGAAACAAAAGTGAGTACACCCTAAGTGATAGCAGTATGTTGTTTAACCATGCAAAGCCACATGTCCTATTCATCATGTTTATGTTTTTGTCTGCTTGACAAAAGTTGTGTATCTTGTATTAGAGCAGTTAAAATTAGGTGCTTTAAGTACAATTCTCTCATACTGACCACTGGATGTTCAACATGGCATCTCATGGCAAAGAGGATTTAAGAATTAGAATTGTTGCTCTCCGCAAAGATGGCCAAGGTTATTAGAGGTTCAGTTACACTACAGTGGTCAGGGTCATACAGAGATTTCCCAAGATGGGTTCCATTCAGAACAGGCCTTGCAAGGTTCAATCAACGAAGTTGAGCACTCATTCTGTGCATCAGGTGCAGAACCTGACTTCAAAAAGCAAATGCATAAGGGCTGCCAGCATTGCTTTAAAGGTTGCAGAAGTAGAAGGTCAGCTTGTCAGTGCTCAGACCATACGCCGCACACTGTAACACTGCCTCATCTGAAGTTGGATCACAAGAAAGCCCGCAAACAGTTTGCTGAAGACAACCTGTCCAAGAGCGTGAGTTACTGGAACCGTGTCCTGCCTATAATTGTGTCTTGCCTATTGTCAAGCGTGGTGGTGGTAGCATCATGATCTGGGGCTGCATGAGTGCTGCTGGTACTGGGAAGCTGCAGTTCATTGAGAGAAACATGCATTCCATTATTTACTGTACATTCTGAAGCAGAACATGATGCCTTCCCTCCAGAAACTAGGCCAAACGGTAGTTTACCAAGATGACAACTGCCTTGCTGAGGAAGCATTGACACTTTGGACACTGCCTCACTTTTGTTGCCAGCTATTTTGACAATAATGGCTATATGTTGAGTTATTTCAGAGGACAGTAAATCTATATTGCTATACAAGCTGCACAGAAAATGTATCCAAGTTTCATTTCTATAGTATTGTTCCCAAATGAATGGGAAGTGGGCGTTGCAAAAGTGGACAGACACTATCGCACTCTATATGCTTTACAAAATCTAAAAAGCTTCCACCGAGAGCTGCTTTTTCCACACCGTTTGGCTTGGCAGACGCCACACTGATAAGGCGCCAAAAATCTCCCTCATCATTTTGACTCTCGTCCAGTTCTGAGGGATGGACTGACCTTTGCTGTCATGATACCAGCGCTTGCTGGACCTTCAGACTAAGCAGGCAGCCTGTTATAACATTGGTGATCTCATTTCCTGCTCGAGAGCCAATGAGTCATCCGCTAGCGTAGCAGATAGTCGTTTCATCCATAAGAGATGCGGCTCTTCTTTGTAAAGTGGTTTGAAGTTGTACCTATTTTTGGGAAGTCTATATTTCAAAGCTGTCACAACATGCATTGCCACCATCAAACGTGCGCATCCACATATAATGCTCATCCGTGGGCGTTTCCTGGAAAACGGCTGTGGCGTTCTAGCACGTTTACGGTGGAGATGAATTACCCCTGGCATGCCCGTGTGTTGCTCCTCACAGTGGGCAAAGGAAGCTTTTGACTGATCTACTTCATTTCCACAGGCGTAGACTGAATCATTGATCGATCCGCAGGCCTCATTAAGCACCCACACTGCATGACAAAGGCCAGAGTGACTAACTGTGTCCTCTTGCAAACACAACCCTGACCGTATCGCTCTTTTTCATTCTCACGTCGTCTTCTCTAACCTCTTGATTTCTCACCTTACAACTGACATATTGTGCTAATGGGTGTTTTTATTAAACATTAACTCTGTTTCAAAATATAGAGAGCTGTCTGCATAGGCGGCTATATTTTGACACCATGTTCTAACCTGAATGACGCAGTTAGTTTTCAGCAACAAGCAAGCAGTTTGTCTCTCCACATTAGACGTGACATGGCTATGTGACAAAATCATTTAAATATCACAGCCAATCAGGATAGCGTTTGGGCGGAATCTCTGTAAGGACATTCCATTTGAAACTAAATGGATAAGTATGTAAACTAATTTGTAAACATACATCAATATTAAACTGTTTTGACATTATTGCAAAAACATACTGTTAGAGTAAGTCTCCAGCCACGAGCACCAGATCCTCAATGAAGCAGCATCCTAAATGAAGTGAGACCTTATGTAATACTGATTTGGAACAGTTTGGAACTTTTTTTCTGTTTTCCTTTTTTTTCCTTCACTCTTTGACTGTTGGTTTATTTCAGTGTTTAATAGTTTGTTGTCATTTATTATTATTATTATTATTTTTTTTACATTTGCATTTCCATTTTCCATTTTAAATTGTTTCCCCTTTTTTCTGTTTTCCTTTTTTTCCTTCTCTTTGACTGTTGGTTTATTTCAGTGTTTTATAGTTTGTTATTGTTTATTATTATTATTATTATTATTATTATTATTATTATTTTTTTTTTTTTTTTTTTTTTACATTTGCATTTCCATTTTACATTTAAATTGTTTCCCCTATTTCTGTTTTTCTTTTTTTTCCTTCACTTTTTGACTGTTGGTTTATTTCAGTGTTTTATAGTGTTTTTCCCCAGTTTTAACATTTCATTTTTTTTTTTACATTAGCATTTACATTTAAATTATTTCCCCTTTTCTTCTGTTTTCCTTTTTTCTTCCTTCACTCTTTGACTGTTGGTTTATTTCAGTGTTTTATAGTGTTTTTCCCCATTTTTAACATTTAATTTCTTTTTTTAACATTAGCATTTACATTTAAATTATTTCCCCTTTTTTCTATTTTCCTTTTTTTTTCTTCACTCTTTGACAGTTGGTTTATTTCAGTGTTTTATAATTTCAGGGTTTTTTTGTTTGTTTGTTTGTTTTTTACATTTTTACATATTTTTTTTTTACATTAGCATTTACATTTTTCATTACATTTTCCCCCTTCTTTTCTGTTTTTTCCCGTTCGCTCTTTGACTGTTGTTTTATATCAGTGTTTTATATTTTATTTATTTATTGCTTTTACATTTACATTTTTTTTTTTACATTAGCATTTACATTTTACATCTTTGATTTTTTTTTTTAATTTAATTTAATTTTCATATTTAATTTTATTTAATTTTGATTTATTTAACATTGCACAACAGTGCATTTTTACCATTTTTCTTTCTTTATTATTATTATCGTCAGTACTTTTGGTATGCCTCATTTTTTTCCCCTTAGCTTGTTGCACTTCATTATGGGATTGCCTTCTGTGTACACGCGACTTATTTATTTAGCCAAAGAATTTTGCCAAAACAAGTAACAGTATCTTAAAAGGCAGCAGCATTTAAATAGCTAACTATATTGAAGCTAAATATATTTACAAGAATGCAAATGTTTCTGCGTTCCAAAACTCATTGTACAGTACCTTAAATGTCATTTGCAGTTTAATTTATATTTCATTTGCCAATATTTAACGTTAAAGTTAAATGTATTTAATATTCAGTGTATTTAGTATTCAATAATTTCATGTTGCTTAAGCCTTCTGTAACACATGGCCATTATAAAACAATCCATGTTAAGCGATTTTAACAAGCACAAGCTCACACCTGCCCTTTTGTCGCTTTTGTGCTCGAGTGTTTAGAGGCAGTATTTGAAATCAATAACTTTGTTTAGCTTTATAATTTTGCCTCAGACAGGTTTGCGCCAGCAAATAACCAGCAAATGGATATGTCCCCGGCTGAATAATACTCCTAGTCAAACTCGGACTCGGCGTGTCCTGGCAGGTGTCCTGAAGCAGGAGCGTGAGCCGTTCTGCAGTATAGAGCTCAGCCGTGTGCCGGCTCTCCTTCGTTCTCCTCTGTTGAGCTCATTTACCTGAGATCCGATTCGCACGGCTTTCTTTTGCTCGCTATTAAACGTTTAATAACATTCACAGCGTGGCACACCTACGCAGCTATGCAGGAATTTTAAGTAACTCTAGGAATTAGTGTCATTGTAAGGCCACATGTTTCACAATGAACTATTGGAATAATGAGCTGCTTCAACAGAAGAATGGACCTGACTGGATTTAAAGGAGTCGTATTAAACCTTTTGCAGCACTGTATTTTACTCCCAGACGTCCGCTTATGTTAGTCAAGGTTATTGCAGCAAAAACATATCCACGTCTTGTCTAGTGCTCTGTAGGGAAGGAGTAAAATCACTAGGTGCGTCCCAATTCGTGTACTTACGGGCTATTCTATGCCTTTAGTGTGAGGCATGTGTTGAAAACGCTTCGAAAGAGCAAGAAAAATGCTTTTAAATGCTAAGATCTCATGGAAAATGATGTTGTCCTTTAGAGCGAATCTTCATCTCTGTTTAGTTTTTTAACATAGCCTGCCTTGGTAAGAAGTAATTTCCAACTTTTGTTTTTCCATCTATTACATTCCCCTGTTCATTACATTAGACCAACGAGCGATGTTTTCACACTGTTGCATCATGGGAGTAATCATGGAAAAAGGTGTCCCTACAAGGCGGACCTAAAAGTGACTGCTGTATTGTTTGCGTGCTATCGCACAGTTTAATAAATGTGAGATAAGGTGGTGTTTTGGCAGGTAGTGGTGGGGGGTGCACGGCTAAATATTCCTGGCGCCGCATGAAATATGCATGCAGTGGCAGTTTTAATTATTACAAAGTGCTGAGCTATTCCAAGAAGAGCATTTCCTCCTCATACACACACACACACACACACACAAAACACACACACAATTTTATATCAACCGTCTGGGACTGTGTGTTCATGCTTCAACAATTCCCATGCATTATTTAAAAGTGGGAAGACTGGGGAATGACAACTTTTTTTCTGCCCTGCACTGAGCTCCTCTTGGGTAATGACCACTGTATCCACTTGACACTTGCACACTGCTGACCCCTGACCCCTCTCTTGCTTTTTCTTTAACGGCAAATGGGATCTATGAATTCCTGGGATGTGTTTGCAGCTTTCTTATTTTGAGATCCCCAAGAGCTAGTTAAAATAAACTAGAGTAACTGAATTATTTATAGAAAATATAGATGCTCTTTTTAAATGGATGAAATATTTTTGTTTATTCTATCTTTTATTTATCTACTTACTGTTTGGCTACTGATGTGATGTTTTGTTTGAATGAATGGATGATAGGTGGACTGATAGGAAATATATATGTGTGCACAGATAGATAGGTGGATGGATGGATGGATGGATTGATGGATTGAAGGATGTATGGATGGAATGATATATGCATGCACAGGTAAGTGGAAGGATGAAAGGATAAATGGATGTGTTTACAGGTAGATAGTAGGGATGGGCAATATGGATTTTATCACAATATGTTCTAGTATTTATCGTGATAGCTATATCAATGATGATATAAATTATTAACTTCTGATAAAAATCTGTGATAGTAATTTTATCAGATTTAATTCTGGAAATCTTAAACGTCCACTGAGAGGCATAAAAAAGGTTCTCTACACTGGAGAAAAACATATATATTTGCATATGTTTACTTCAGATTCTTTAGGGAGGTTTTTCCCCCTATTTTCCCCCAAATATGATGTTATGAGCATTGAGTACACACATATAATATGTCTGATAGAGATGTGTCAACAGCTAGGCTCATTCTATCTATCCCGAATGGATGGATGGATAGATGCATAGATTGATGGCTGGATGAACAGATGGATGGATGGATAGAAAGATAAATGGATGGATGGATAGAAAGATAGATGGATGGATGGATGGATGGATAGATAGAAAGATAGATGGATGAATGGATAGATAGAAAGATAGATGGATGAATGGATAGAAAGATGAATGGATGGATTGATAGAAATATAGATTGATGAATGGATGGATAGAAACACGGAAGGATGGATAGATAAATAGATAGATGGATGGATGGATAGAAAGATGGACGGATGGATAGAAAGATTAATGGATAGACAGATGGATAGATGGTTGCATGAATGGATAGAAACATGGATGGGTGGATGGATGGATGATAGATGGATAGAAGGATTTATGGATGCAAGGATGGATAGATGGAATGATCAATACATGGATGGATAGAAAGAGATGGATGGATGGCTGGTAGAAAGATAGATGGACGGATAGAAGAATGGATAGATGGATAGATGGAATGATGAATGGAAGGATAGATGGATGCATGGACAGGTGGATAGATGGAAGGAAGGATAGATGCATGGATGGATGGATAGATGGATAGAAAGACGGAATGATGGATGGATGGATGATGGAAGGGATAGATAGATGGATGGATAGAAAGAAGTGGATGGAAGGATGGATGGATAGAAACATGGATGGATCGATAGAAGGATGGATTGAAAGATGGATGCATTGATGAATAGAAGGATGGATGCATGGCTGGGTAGAAAGTTAGATGGACGGAAGGAAGAATGGATAGATGGAATGATGAATGGAAGAATAGATGGATGCATGGACAGGTGGATAGATGAAAGGAAGGATGGATGCATGGATGGATAGATGGAACGATGGATGGATGGATGATGGATGCCTAGATGGATGGATGATGGATACATGGACAGATGGATGGATAGATGGAATGATGGATGGAAGGATAGATGGATGCATGGACGGGTGATTGGATGGAAGGATAGATGCATGGATGGATGGGTGGAAGGATGGATACATGAACCGGAAAGACACATAGATGGAACGATGGATGGATGATGGATGCCTAGATGGATGGATGATGGATACATGGACAGATGAATGGATAGATGGAACGATGGATGGAAGGATAGATGGATGCATGGATGGATGGGTGGAAGGATGGATACATGAACCGGAAAGACACATAGATGGAACGATGGATGGATGATGGATGCCTAGATGGATGGTTGATGGATACATGGACAGATGGATGGATAGATGGAGCGATGGATGGAAGGATAGATGGATGCATGGATGGATGGGTGGAAGGATGGATACATGAACCGCAAAGACACATAGATGGATGGACATATGGACGATGGATGCATAGGTGGGTGGATGGATGAATAATGGACAGATGAAAGGATGATGGATGGATGGATGGATGGATGGGATAAACTGATGTATAAATGTACGGATGGGTGGACATATAGGTGGACAGAGACATGGATATGCATGCAAATGTAAATACCATATTCTGTAAATGTTATTGATATGCATGTTCAGTCATGGCCTGCGCTTGCTTACTCTGACCAATTGCCAAATATCTTCACGTTCGTTCTGGCTGATGTTTGTATAAAAGTTACTTTTTAAAAATATTTTCATTTCCCCTGAAATAAGCGTAAAGGTCGCCTGTACGTGGCCGGGAGAGCTGAGCCATGAGTAATCACTGTGTGTAGAAAGGTGACATTTATAAATGAAATCTATATAGCAGACACACAGTGATGATGAAAAAGCACTGCCTCTGATATTTTAGGGGTTACATTAAGGACCATAAACACGTACGCAAACTTATACTATCCTGCAAACTGTTTGTTTTTTCATCTCCCCCGGCTCTCTTTTTCTCCTTTTCATTATTGTCAGACGCTCGCTCTCTTTTTCGCACACTTACATCTCTGCGTTTCCTGAAATATGTTTCCTGTGCTGTTCGGTTTATTCTGGGCCTTGGAACAACACCCCTACCATTCACAAACACAGCAAGGCTGTGAAAAGCTTGCAGGAAGTTCTCCCTGGCGAGCTTTTTCTCTCCATCCTTTTCGCTTGTGTTTTTTTTCTCGCCTGTTTTTTTTTTCTAAAGGAGTTTCTGTAGTTAAGATCCATCCATCCGCATGTGAATGACAGAAGCTTCTTTGCCATCCAGCTCAGCATCCCCCAGTACGGTCATGACCTGCGCCGCCTCAGCTGACCTCCAGACTTTAAAATAAGCCTGTCTAGAACTAGAACATCTAGCTGAGTTTTTCTGGCCAGTTGAACTCGAGTCTGGAATTTTTACATGGAAATAACTTGGGTTTTATTATTGTTTTTCTGAGGGGCCTTTTTTTCCTGCACTTTTATTTTCACAGTAGATGTGCATAAGATTGAAACATCTAGAAAATCCCTATCCAAAACCATGTAGTGCAATGTACAATATTTAGATTCTAAATTTATATTAGTTTAATTTTGGATTGTTTTTCTTTTTTTTTATTTTGAATTAGTTATTTCATAAATCAAAAAAGAAGAGTTGTGTGGCTTTTAGTTTATGTCTGTTAGCTTTTGAAGCCAGCTGTATTTAAAAAATATATATAATTAGTTTTTCATTTCATTTCATTTTCTTTTTTTAGTATTTATTCTGGCACTGTTTTATTTTCACAGTAGAGACACGTAAGATAGATGCAAGTTTTATATTTATTTATAAAATCCTTATCCAAAACCATATAATGTAATATACAATTTTCAGATGCAAGATTTTTTTTTTTTTTTTTTTAATTTAATTTAATTTTTTTTTTTTGAATTGGTTATTTTACAAATCAAAAAAAGGAGAGTTGTGTGGCTTTTAGTTTGTCTGTTACCTGTATTTTTTTTCTTTTTTAATTGTGGGGAATTTTTTTTTGGATTGGTTATTTATTTTAAAAATCAAAAAATGAGAATTGTGTCGTTTTTATTTCATGTCTGTTAGCACCTGTATTTTTTATTATTTTGTTTTATTTTACTATAAGTTATTTTTATTCTGGCAAACATTTATATATTAATTTTTACAATTCTCATCCAAAACCATATAATGTATAACTATCAGATGCTAGATTTTATTTTTTGTTTGTTTTATTTTTAAATTGGTTATATTATACAGCAAAGCAAAAATGTATAAGAATATAGATTTTTTTAGAAAAAAAAATAGATTTTTGGATTGGTTATTTATTTTAAAAATAAATAAAATAAGAATTGTGTAGTTTTTATTTCATGCCAGATAGCTTTGAAACCACCTGTATTTTATTTTTTTATTTGTAGTTTTTTCTGACACTCTTTTATTTTCACAGTAAAGAAACATAAGTTTGCAAACCTTTATATTTATTTATAAAAATCTTATCATATAAACCATATAATGTAATGTACACTTTTCAGCTGTTAGATGTTATTATTTTATTTTATTTATTTTTGTTTTGGTCAATTTTAGATTGTGATCAGATGGTGATTTGATGCTATCCAACTTCAAAAATTCAGCATCTCTCTCTCTGAACATTTTTAGTGCTGAATATTTTCACTTGTTTGTTCGCATCAATTAAGCATGTACTCTGTTGCTTTAGCAACAAAGAAACACGTCCACCTGTCTAGAATAACACCGCTAGACACCCCATCGATAAAAACCTCAGCTGGCATGAGGGAGAGAGAAACAAACAAAAAGCATTTCAAGGCTTAAACATTAAAGACTGTAGCTTTATCGTAATCCTCAAGCTAGTTTTCTATCTACCTGGTCGACATGAAAAACAGTGTTAGGCTAGGGTGAGGAAAATATCAGTAGCAGATAAGCTGGGATTTTATGACTTTGACTGAAGTTTTAATAATGCAGAGATACCCATATTGCATTGCATTTTTTCCTAACGGTGAAACCCAAGGGTTATGATACACGGTCCTGGAGGCCACAGCCGGTGTTTTGACTCGTTGTCAAGCTTTGACTTTTACAGGGCTGGAAATCTTCTGCCTTCGACTCTATCGTGGATCTGATTTCAAATCCAGAGGGCAAAGTACTGACAGTCATTGCTGCTTTTATTTTTTTTCTTTATTGCTTTTGAGGTTGGCTTACATAAAACTTTGCAATGCTACCATCTTGGAGATCTCCTTTACTCTCGATTAATGCAGCATTTGACGAAGATCTGGCCTCAATCACGCTGTTGTCGGCATTTTGTGGCAGATGCAATCTGGACGCATCAATATGTCCTCGAGCAGTACAAGTTTTCTATTTTCCCCTATCAATCAGTCCAAGCAGCCCTGGCGTTCTCCAGTTCCTTTGTAGTGCTGTTCAGTCATAAGCCCAGTATTCTGGTTGAACACACAAACACCCGAAGCCTTTGTGGACTTAATTACGCATCATTAGGGCCTGATGCACCGCATGGGTCTCTTTAAAGCCAGTCATGGCTATTGTGTGCTGTGATTTGGCCGAAATGTCAAATTAGGTCTTGTGTGGCCACAAAGGAAAAAAGCAAAATAGCGAGCAAAAAAGAAATGACCTTTTGTGTAAATTGCTACGTGCACCTTTGTACCATCCGGTTGCTAAATCTTAATAAATTGGGGCTTATCAGTTCCGCTTCATTTGCTGCTCATCTGTATTCACAGTCGGTCATCACGTACATGTATGTCAGTGTGGACTGATGTTGTTGTTGTTGTTGTTGCTGAATTGCATCGTCCACCAAATCTGATGCCTTACATATGCTAATATCCATTGTTTTACTGAACTCGGATGCATTTTATGTCCTGTTACATAAATGCATGTGTCTTGATGGACACAACCGGTTTCAAACGCGATTAGTGTCTTGGTGGGTGGTGTGTGTGCGCTTTAGCATGTTGCGTGATGGAGCTTATGCAGCCTTGTTATTTTCTAATACCACCTGTGTTTATGAAATTGATTAAAGTTCAAATTCAAGAGGTCCAGTGCGGAATTTCTGCAAAAATTAGTTTGGCAAACCATATTACAAAATTAACAGTTTTTGCAGATTTCTCTTGTATTCTTTTCTCTCTGTGTACCCCAAAACCCTATCGTTAAGAGTTGATATTTATCAAGGCAGAAATTTTGACTCATACTGTGTCATTGTGTACTTGTAAAATAGCATACACACACACTGTTCGTCACTTTTTGTGTTATGTTATATGTTATGTTATGTTGCATGTGTCACTATATGTTAGGATCACATTCCAGGATAAAGATAACGTTATTACATGTAACTTTGTATTACATCTACAAAGTTACAAATCTCAAATCTAAAAAAAGTACACTCCAAAGAGAGATTTGGACTACAGAGTTCATTTTCCAGATGCTATGATGTCACAATGCGATCCATTAGAATATCATTCAATTAAATCCCATCTATGGAAATTTCAGTCATTAGCGGATGTGGATGGACGAGGTGGGGGATTTGCCTAAATTTAGCAATATAGCATAGACCAACGTTCCTGGGAAGCTTCAGTGAGCCGCAGGGTGGCTGGTATAAACGTGAGCATTGACTAAAGTGGCTGCACCATTGTCGTGTGCTGTATAGAGGGTCAAACACATGCAGACCCGAGGCTGACGTAAACACAAGCATTTACTAGAGTGATGATCATCGGTTACCGCGCCGTAGACGTTTGTGTGTGGTAAGAGAGTGCTGCTTTGGGAATGGCCGTGGCAGTACTGAAACGCCGTCTAAGCTGTTCGCCAATCACACTGCTGTAGGACTGCTAACCAATCACAACACATTTCATTTTTTTCGGAGGGCCGGCCTTCATCAAATCCGGAACTAATCGAGCCATTTGTGCCAGCCTGGGGAGAAAGCTATTGTAATAATGTAAATTATGTGAAAAATAATGCATTTTTTAAACCACCAAGCATGAGAGCATGTTCTAGTGCACCCCCAAAACAAAGCAAAGACTTTGTAAAAGAGAATAATAGGACCCCTTTAAAGTTTGAATAGTTTGATATGTGACCCTGGACCACAAAACCAGTCGTAAGGTTAAATTTTACAAAACTGATATATATACATCATATGAAAGCTAAATAAATAAGTTTTCTATTGATGCATGGTTTGTTAGGATAGGACAATATTTGGCTGAGATACATCTATTTGAAAATCTGAAATCTAAGGGTGCAAAAAATCAAAATACTGAGAAAATCACCTTTAAAGTTGTCCAAGTTCTTAGCAATGCATATTACTAATCAAAAATTACATTTTGATAGGTTTATAGTAGGAATTTTACAAAAAAATCTTCATGGAACATGATCTTTATTTAATTTCCTAATGATTTTTGACATAAAAGAAAAATCAATAATTTTGACCCATACAATGTATTTTTGGCTATTGCTACAAATATACCCCAGCGACTTAAGACTGGTTTTGTGGTCCAGGGTCACATATTAGGTTAGGCTAGCCACTTTGTTTGATGTTATGTTAGTCACTTTTAATTTGAAAAGTTAGATGAGTTTCATGTTAGATAATGTCAGTCACTTTAAGTTAGACTAGCTATTTTTAATCAAAGTCAATGCCGTGAGTGATAAACGGACCCATCAAAGTAGAACATATGTTCTGATAAAAGTGTCACCCACACAGATTGCACAAACTGCTTTTTCTTTCATGCAAAAATGAAAGAATCACAAGATATATCATTAGTTGTCTTAATGTTTTTTTTAGTTCAAAAGGTTTACAAAACTAAATCAAGATCTGCTTTGCACCTGAAGCACACGTGTCCTTCCGTAAAAAGTCTTAGACTGCAGTTCCAACAGAAGGTACAGCCAATAAAAGCCCAACTGTTGAACTCCAGACCTGTTACCCCAGACCACTTCTGTGAATCCAGCAGAGGAACGCATGGAATGAAGCCTGTTAAAGTTTTACAGCGTCAGACCTTTACCCTCTTCACCCTGACTTTTTTACTACATTTTAGAATGGAAAAGCTTTTTTTTCCTTTCCTATTTTTCGCGTATGCTCTCCTCTCTTGCGTCTCTCTCTATCCATATGTTGGCAATCTCCAAGGTCTTCCTTTTACTCTCTTCCACTCACTTGTTCCCTCTCTCTCCCACACCTCACTCGATCATTCTGATTACATCCGAAGGGAACACAAAGTGTTTCGCAATCAACCTCTCCGATTAAAAAAAAAGAGAAAAAAAAAGCCTGTTGTATTTAGAAAAGGAGGAGTGTTGTGGGAATCCATTATTGTGAGTGGAGTGTGACTACTCAGTCACTGAAAGCCCAATAGGAAACACCAGCAGCCGGTGGAGGAAAATTAGCCCAGTCCTTTTGGGCTCTGATATATGGCGCACATCTGGGCCGCCGTCCATTGTTTTCAATTACGACTTTAAGCATGGCCTCCTGCGTGCCGAGCAATGCTCCCCCTCAGTTTTTTTTTCCAGAACCCCCCTTTCTCTCTGTCTCCGACCAATTACACAGTGGACAGGTGTCGTGTAGTGCTAACAGATTGGCCCACCCGCCTCTGTCTATTTTTCTCGCCGTGCTTCTGGGGAGCGCTCAGCATAAGCTCCCCGGTGACGATCACGACAACACTTCTTCTTTTTTTTTTTTTTTTCCCCTCTCTCTCGTTGTCATCTGAGTGACTGTGAGACATGAGGGTGAGAAGTTCATCATGCAGTCAGTCATGTCTAATGAACGGTTAGACCCGCTTCCAACACCCGTGATTTTGACAGGGGTTTTGCATGTAATTAGGGAGAGAGAATCGCGAGGTGAATGTAAGTCATTAAAATGCAAAAGCTTTCAAGTGTTTC
Organism: Garra rufa; assembly: GCF_049309525.1. NCBI lineage: Eukaryota > Metazoa > Chordata > Actinopteri > Cypriniformes > Cyprinidae > Garra > Garra rufa. The sequence continues at coordinate 42,258,126 of NC_133373.1, forward strand.
TGTATGTACTATACCTACTATATGAGTTGAAGTTGAATCACACATTTTGAATAAATTTTATTATATTACTAAGACTTAGAGTAGATTACATTTTTAAAGATCCCATGAAATCAAAATGAGTTTGAGTTTGTAGCTTTACATTTGTCTGTTGTTTTTAAAGCCACATTTTTTTGTTTTATTTTTTTATTGCTTATTTATTCAATTTTATTTTTACATTTTTGGGAGCTATTTATTTTGAGTAATTATTATGCACATTTCATTATTATTCCTTTTATTTGTCTTTATCTATATTCGTTTGTTTTTATCTTTATTCGTGTGTATCTCTTTATTTAATTTAATTTTATTTATGCATATAAATACATTTATACAATTATTTTATTTATGCATTTTATTATAAATATTTATTTTATGAATAATTATTATGCACATTTATTTTTTTATTTTTAGAATTTATGAATTTTAGTCTGCAGAAACGGTTACTATTTTCTATTTTATTATTTTTGGATTTATTGTCATTTTGGTTATTTTATTATTTAAAAATGAAGTTGTGTGGCTTTTAGTTTGTCTGTCTTATTTGTTCATTTATATATTTTTTATTTTTATTTTATTATTTTTATTTAATTGTTTTATTTTATTTTGATGTAATTTATTGTAGAAATAATTATGCACATTTAAAAAATTTAAAAAATATTTTTTTTATGAATTTCTCTTCTTTTCTTTTCCTTTATTTATTTGTTTTATTTTGTTATTGGATGTTATTTATTTTATGAATACTTATGCAGATTTATTATTTTATTTAGAAACAACTTTATTCTTTTTGGATTTATTGTCAGTTTGGTTATTTATTTTATAATTAAAAAAAGTTTTATGGCTTTTCGTTTGTCTGTCTCTTTTATTTTATTTTAATATTTAAAATTTTGTTTGTTTTATGAATACTTATTATACACATTTTACAAATACTTGCGCACATTTCTTTTTTTTCTTTTTTTTACAATTAAGTGTGTAGAAACGGTTACTATTTTATTTTATTCTTTTTGGATTTATTTTAAATGTAGTTTTTTATTTTATAATTCAAAAAAAGAGTTGTGTGGCTTTTAGTTTGTTTTATTTATTTTTATTTTATTTTTGGATGTTATTTATTTTTTAAAAACTTATGTGCTTTATGAATTTCAGTTTGCAAAAATGGTTATTGTTTTCTATTATTTTATTGTCAGTTTGGTTATTTATTTTATAATTCAGAAAAGAGTTTCCTTTTTATTTTATTTGTTGTTGTTTATTTTTGTTTTATTTTTAGATTTCATAAATGTTAATATGTACAACTTCTTTCAGTGTGGTCAGAGCTGCTTATATTCAGTGTTTTTACTGGGCAAATGCAAAGCAAGAAAAGTCAAAAAGAAAGTTTAAAATGAATTCTGCAGATTCACTTTTTGTGGACACACTGTCTATTTATCATGTTCTTGATGCAGTTTCAGATGTAATTCAATTATGATATCAACAACTGGTATTAACAGCAATTTTTGGGTCACAAATAAAAGCAAATTGAAATTATTTCTAATTTGCATTTTAAAAAGACTTGGAATATTCCTCCAAAACTAGTTTCATTTTCAACTGTTCTCAATCTTGCCAGATAAATTAATAATTTATGCATGTCCTGTTTCTTTCTTTGTCCTCAGATAACATAAAGCGCAAGTTGCGGCGGCGATCGATTTGGGGGCGGGGCATCATCAGAAAGAAAAAGATCTATAAAAAAGAGGAAGCAGAGGAAGATGATGAACCTGAAGAAGAGGAGGGAGCAGACGACTCAATTGCAATGGTGCAAGGTGATACTTGTCTAACCCAAGACGAGTCCTCATGTGACGCAATGGAGCTCCATCCTGACAAGGAACCTCTCCAGGCCAACGGACACGTCCTCTCCACGGAGGAGGAGAATTCCTCTGAGCCGGTGGCCACTCGGGAACCTCAGGGCGAGAAGGAGCCCATCAAGGCTCCCTTGGAGGAGGCTTCCAGCAGTAAGGAGGCCACAACGGTCCCTGCTCCTCAAGAGTGTGTGAATGGAAATGAATCTATGGACAGCGTATACAGTGAATCTCTTGATAAAGAAACAGAGATAGACTCTATTAAAAAAGATGCACTTGTAGAAGAGCATAAGGAGCCTTCTGGCCCAGAATGCAATGCAGAGGAGAATGCAACAGCAGCGGAGTGCACGGCATCTGATGGCGACCATGAAACAGAAGGTATGGCGTGTTAAGCATACATTTTCATACATTTAAAATGTTAATGCACTCAATTTTGAGATGCAGAACACGTCAATAAACATAATTATATATAATTCTCTCACGTATTTAAACGTAATCAAATAAATAACTGCCCGAAATAACATTTTATTCTTACCAGATGTCCATAAACATGCAGGACAGATGAATAATTCCTAGTATTGATAGTCAACTGTACGGTTAATCACAGTTTGGAGAAAAATACTCTGTTTTTGGACTTCAAAACACCATCTGTTTGTGAGCGTTTCTCCTGCCGAGAGTTAAATACACCAACAGAAACACCCTGCAGACTTGTCTCTTCATATACGTCTGCAGACGTGCTTGTCCTTCACCAGGAGTTGTCCGTTTCTTATGTTTGGTTTTTTCCATAGCGTGACTTTGCTTAATTTTAATAGGTTCATCAAAAGGGAAAAAGTCCAACGAGCCGGTTGTCGGACTTGAGGAGACTGTGGAACTTCCTCCATCTCCGGCTCTCGTGGTTGACCACCAGCGGCTCAAGGTGAGACGGAAATTAGAGGTTATTCTGAAGAACTAAAATGTGTTTTCATACTTTTTCGCCTTTGGGACCAATATCATAACCCACAACTTACAGTGGTGGCCAAAATGATTAATTCACTAGTATTTTCAACAGCTAAAAATGGTTTTAAGTCAGTTTTGTGTGTTTTTAGTGTCTCGGTAAGAAATATCAGTTTACATTTCCAAATGTTCATTTTGCCAGTAATTGTAATAATGAGATTTTTGTTTGCACAAGGAGTTTGACAACAGCCAGTGCTCCACACAGTGCTCTGATCAACGCATTACCATCATCATCCAGTCTGTCTGGAATGACATAAAGAAACAGAAGAAACTGAGACCGACTAAATTAGGGCTATGCAATATGGACAAATTGTCACAATATTTTTTTTTTCATATCAGTCGATATATCTGATATGTCAGAGTCACGATAAATGGTTTTAAAGGCAGATTTTTTTTTTTACACTTTTTCAGTAATTTGTTCTTAAATTAATTAAAAAGTATATGAAAAAAAAATAATTTCTTGGTGCGACTGGTTCTATTGAGTAATATTGCTTCAAATCAAGAAACTATGGAAGCCCGTTTCTGCCACTGAATAAAAAATAAAAAAAGTTTATTGCGAACTGTTATCTCACAATTCAGACTTTTTTTTTTCTCAGAATTGCGTGGTACAAACTCGTAATTACGAGTTATAAAGTCAGAATTCCGAGATATAAACTTGCACTTCTGAGAAATAAAGTCAGAATTGTGTGAATATAAACTCGCAATTCTGTGAACATATCAGTATTTTTTTTCTCCTAAGATATCTACTTCATAACTCACAATTTCTAGTTTATATTGTATAATTCTGAGAAAAAAAAGTCAGAATTGTGATATACAAAGTCGCATTTGCGAGAAAAAAAAAGTTGCAAATGCAATTGTGAGTTTATATCCCGCAATTCTGACTTTATATCTAGAAATTCTGACATTATAACTCGCAATTGTACGTTTATATCTCACATTTCTGAGAAAAAGTCAGTATTGCGAGATACAAAGTCACAATTGCAAGAAAAGGTCAGAATTGGGAGTTTATATCTCGCAATTCTGACTTTATTTCTCTCAATTGTCAGTTTATATCCCGCAATTCTGACTTTATATCTAGCAATTCTGACTTTATAACTTGCAATTGTGCATTTATATCTCACAGTTGAGAAAAAGTCAGAATTGCGAGATGCAAAGTCGCAATTATGAGAAAAAATAAGAATTGCGAGTTTATATCTCGCAGTTGTGAGTTTATATCCTACAATTCTGACTTTATATCTAGCAATTCTGACTTTATAGAGTCAGAATTGACTTGAACTGAATTCAATTCTGACTTTATTCCTCGCAATTGTGAGTTTATATCCCGCAATTCTGACTTTATATCTAGCCATTCTGACTTTATAACTTGCAATTATGCCTTTATATCTCAGTTCTATCTCAAAAGTCAGAATTGCGAGATACAAAGTCACAACTGTGAGAAAAAAGTTAGAATTGACTTCAAGAAATTTATATCTTGCAACTCTGACTTTATTTCTCGCAATTGTGAGTTTATATCCCGCAATTCTGACGTTATAACTTACAACTGTGCGTTTATATCTCACATTTAAAAAGTCAGTATTGCGAGATACCAAGTCGCAATTGCAAGAAAAAGTCAGAATTGGGAGTTTATATCTCGCAATTTATATCTCAAGAAAAATATTATGAGGCAACACAAACCTGTTTCTTATGGAAGCCCGTTTCCGCCACTGAATAAAAAATAAAAAAGGTAAGTAAGAGTTTACATCTCGCAATTCTGAGTTTTTTTCTCAGAAATGTGAGAGATAAATGCACAATTGCGAGTTATAACACCAGAATTGCTAGATATAAAGTCAGAATTGCGAGATATAAACTCGCAATTCTGAATTTATTTCTCGCCCAGCCTTAGATTAAATCTAGAAGAACTGTGGCAACGTCTCCAAGATGCTTCAAGAAACCTACCTGCAAATCTACAGAAACAGTTAAATGTTTTAGGCTCTTGTGTAAAAATGCTGTAAAATGAGGATGCTGTCAAAAATAATGCCATAAATAGATTTTCTTTATCAATTAACTTCTATTAACTAAATTAAATCAACATTTGGTGTTTTCATCCTTTGCTTTTAAACCAGCTTTTGCCCTTGGTGCACTTGTGCAGGTAGGTCTCTTGAAGCATCTTGGAGATGTTGCCGCAGTTCTTCTGGATTTATTCTGTTTTAGTTTGTTCTGTTTCTTCATGTCATTCCAGACAGACTGGATGATGATGAAATCAGATCTGTGGAGCACTGGCTGTCGTCAGACTCCTTGTGCAAACAAAAATCTTATGGGATTATTACAGTTAATAGCAAAATGAATGTTTGGAAATGTAAACTGATATTACCTACTGACACACTACAGCAAAAGATAGAAATAACTGGCTTAAAATCATTTTTTTAGCTGGTAAAAAAAATAGTGTTCTAATCATTTTGGCCACCACTGTAATGCGTTAGAAATGCAGTTTTCCGGTGTCTGTGATTATCTCCAGTAATTGTTCAGAAGTATCATAAATCCATAAGCATGTCCCATAAGCTCTCTGCGCACATTAGCGTACTGTAGCTGTGCTGTAATGTACTGATCACAGAAGGAGGGAAATCACTCCAATCATCAAGTCATTTTGGAAAGAAACTCATCAGTGTGGAGGCTGCTTCATCATCATCATCATTACGCTGTTTAGGCCATTTTTGGAGGTATTCATTCACTCTCATTCGCTGAGTCATTCATTTCCATTTAATTATTTGCTATCGAGTTCATCAAATTAGGGCGGCGATCATCGATTTTGTTTCTCTTCTTACAAGCACTATTGAGCTGAAGTTCCACTCTGGATAGCAGCAGTGCATCTTTTAACAAGTTCATCTTCTTCAAAGTGAATACTAGCTTGCATACTACATACTACTTTTTTTTTCTCAGAATTGCAAGTTATATTTCGCAGTTCTGACTTTTTTTCTCAGAATTGTGAGTTTATATCTTGCAATTATAACTTTCTTTCTCAGAATTTGTGAGTTTATATCTCTCAGTTGGGACTTTTCAGAGTTGCGAGTTTATATCTTGCAACTGTGACTTTTTTTCTCAGAATTGCAAGTTTATATCTCGCAATTGTGACTATTTCCTAGAATTGCGAGTTTATATCTTGTGAGAGAGTTTATATCTCACAATTGTGACCTTTTTTCTCAGAATTGCGAGTTTATATCTTGCAATTGTGACTTTTTTTTTCTCAGAATTGCGAGTTTATATCTTGCAATTGTGACTTTTTTCCTCAATTGTGAGTTCATATCTCACAATTGTGACCTTTTTTTCTCAGAATTGCAAGTTTATATTGTAATTGACTTTTTTTTCTCAGAATTGCGAGTTTATATCTTGCAGTTGTGACTTTTTTTCTCAGAATTGCGAGTTTATCTTGTAATTGTGACTTTTTTCCTCAATTGTGAGTTTATATCTCACAATTGTGACCTTTTTTTCACAGAATTGCAAGTTTATATTGTAATTGACTTTTTTTCTCAGAATTGCGAGTTTATCTTAGCCTGGCTAACGCCAGACCACGTTATGACTTCGTCATGATTCGTGGTCTGGGAACCACATGTTCATTTTCTCGTATTTGAGGCATGGTTTACGAATGCCCAGAGCCATTTATTGGGCGCTACGAATGTCTATCAAATGCGCCTGTGCGTAGCTCATAGCCAATCGTTTCAATCATACTGGATGACGTATACAGAGCGATGGTTTAACGCCAAAAGTTGCTCTTTTTTCAAAATAAACTTGCGTTCTAAACTACTTAGAACACTATCTAAGGGGCGGTTCACATGTCGCGTCTTTTGCGAGCTAAAGTTCGTTATTTCAAATGTAGACGCGCGGTATGCGCGCGCATAATGGAAGCGACGCGGTTGCGACGCGCTCGCGTTTTCCATGCGCAAGCTACAGAGCGGTTTGGAAAGGAGAAAGCGACGTGCCTAGCGTTTTCCACACGTTTTTTGGTGCGACATGTGAACGGCTGCATCGAATGATAACTTGCTGCCATGCTGGATCCATAGTTATAAACAAACTGCTTCGGTGAGTCGCATAGAAGGCGTCATCGTCTTGCTGCTCCCTCCCCGTTCTGTGTTTGGTTCCCTATCTGAGGTGAAAATTTGGTCCATGGTTTCCATGCTGCCTTCCAGCGTGAATAAAATCGCGCTGCGCGGAAGGCAGCATGGGAACACCCAGGCTAAGTTTATCTCACAATTGTGACCTTTTTTCTCAGAATTGCGAGTTTATATCTTGCAATTGTGACTTTTTTTTCTCAGAGTTGCGAGTTTATATCTCGCAAAGTGACTTATTTCCTCAGAATTGAGTTTATATCTCGCAAATTATAATTTTTTTTCTCAGAATTGCGAGTTTATATCTTGCAAGTGTTACTTTTTTCTCAGAATTATGAGTAGGGCTGCACGATTAATTGCACGATGTTGTGAGGCGCGTTTAGTCAATCAAGCCGGTACTTTGATTAGTAAATCTCCATCACGTGCGTTCAGCGTTCGGCAATTAATACACAGAGGCGTAAATCACTGCCCAGTGATTTACGTCTCTGTGTATTAATTGCCGCTCCAGCTGAACGCTCGTGATGGCGATTTACTACTAATCAAAGTACCGGCTTCATTGACTAAACGCGCCTCACAACATCGTGCGATTGATCATGCAGCCCTAATTATGAGTGCGTCTTGCAATTGTGACTTTCATTCTCAGAATGTGAGTTTATATCTCGCAGTTGTGACTATTTCCTTTATATCTTGCAATTGTTACTTTTTTTCCTCAACTGTCATGAAAATATGTAATTCTAAGAAATAGTCAGAATTGCAAGATATAATCTCACAATTGTAGCTTTTTTTTCTCTTTTTAGTCAGAATTGCAAGATATAATCTCACAATTGTAGCTTTTTTTTCTCTTTTTAGTCAGAATTGTGAGATATAAACTTTCAATTCAGAGAACATATCAGACTTTTTTTCCCCTCAAAATTGGACTTTGTAACTTTGTAAATTTTAAATTTAGAGTAAAAATAAATCTATATGGAAGCCTATTTTCGCCAACAAATACGTTTTTTTAAAGTTATTACGAGTTTGCATCACGCAGTTCTGAGAAATAAAGTCTTTCTTCTAATTGTGAGATAAAAAGTCGCAACAACTTTTTTCTATTTTTAGTTCAGTGGTGGAAACTGGCTCACATATATTTTTTATTTTTACTCTTACTTTAATTTTTCCCGTTCAATCAAATAATTAATAAAAATGGTTAAAATTGGTTATACTGTCATTTATCATACTTAAAATGGAAGATCGAGTTGCATTGCATTTTTGGAATACAATACTCCTTGCGGTGTGCTTGTAATATATTATGCAGTTTTGCAAATGTAGTATGTTATTTCTAGTAGTTGTACAGTAGTATGGCATTCAGAATGCGCCCTTAATGTGACTTAATATGCTGCACATCCTGTTTGCTAACTAGAGAGTGAAATATGTGTGAGACTTACACTTTCAACACGGCAAATAGCAGGCGTGCTGAGTTTTCTTCTCACCAATACCAATGTGCCAACTGCAGTGCTCAGACTGGTGACCGCAGCGTCTGAAGAAGAGACGACGCTGTCGGCTCTATCGCGTGACGACACGCGACACACCCCGCTGCCACATCTTCTATCACACCGTCATCGCTGAAAACCCCTCCGAGGACTCCTTACACGGATCGCCGGCCTCCAGGCTGTGCAGAGCGATGGGGGGCGAAGGCCCGGAAGCACGTGTGGCACTAATCCTCCGGCTTATTTGTTCATTTACCCAGAAAAGGCTGATATCTTTAAGAAACAGATCGTGAAGTGACGGATGCTGTGAATAATTGCTTTTTCATCCCTGGCTTATGGAACAAATTGAATTGCCGTTGAAGTGGGGTGAGAGTTGCCGTTTAAGCAGGTATCTCCTGTTTGGGGTGGCAAAATGCCTGACACATATTAGGAATGAAAAGTGGGCTGTTTTCCTGCGGTTCATTCATATTCATTGACTGGAGATGCGCTCATTACTATTGACATTTTTGCAGCGCAGCACGGCCCTCAAATAGGTTTGGAATTAAAGGGCCGTCACAGAAACTATGAGCTTCGTCTTGCTTCTGTGTTTTTTTGCATTGCATCACATCATGTGTCAGTGTTTGGATGCATAATAACGTTGAATTTAAAGACCACAGAGCAGGGAGAAACCACACAAGTCGAGCCTGGAGATTTTGAAGGGTTGTCTTGTCTCTCTTGAGCTTTACTGTGATCATGGCCATTTGGCTCTATCGCTCAACTAGAAGACATGCTTGTCTGACTCTGTCTTTGCTTTGGACACAGCAGAAGGTTTTATCCTCACGTTTAATGTTTTCTTAAAAGCATGCTTATTATAGCATGTCAGGCTTCATGTCTGCTATTCTCATGACCAAAGAGATGGATCCGTTTTCAGTCTGACATGTTCCATGTTCGTTTTTCTAGCTGGGTGAATCTTGGAAAACCTGTCAAGAACGTGCCTAGGGTACATTTCACCACTGAATTTACACATTACATCGTGTTTATTTTTAGGGAAAACCAAAATATATTATGAAGCCTAAAACTAATATAAAATTAAACCTAGTTATTGGATAAATTTGTATTGTGATATTTATTTATTTTTTCATTATATTATGTTATGTGCTATTTAAATTATGTATTTATACAGTATGTCATCTTTTAATTTTGTGGTGAAATGTGATGCTATTGTGATATTCATTTATGTGTTATTTTTATTTTCTATTGAGTTTTTATGCTTCATATTTGTGGGGAATATGGGACACAAACAAATAATAAATAAGGTATAATATAATAATATATAGATAGATAGATAGATAGATAGATAGATAGATAGATAGATAGATAGATAGATGTAGAACAAAAAGTAAGCAAAAAAGCATAATAGGGAACAAAAACTTAGCAGTTATGATGCAAAATATATTTAGTATATAATTTTATAATATATTTAATGTATAAAATTAGTTTTTTCTTTTGATCTTGAGGTAGAAAAAGTACGTTTTCATGAGATTTACCTAGCTTTAGATGCGTGTTCAGATTGCTTGCAAATTATCTAAATTAACTCAGTATTGTCAATATAATTAATTCAGTTCAATTTGACAATTGTGCCTATTTATATTTACCCGATTTCAGCAGTTTATCCATCAGAGAGCTTTTTCAGTCCATTTTTACTTCTGCGTTCTCAGCAACACTGAATGTTCAAGTGTGAAGAGAGCTAAAATAAATTAGCTCTCGACTGAACTGATGGAAAACACATGCCAGGAAATAGATCTTGCCAACCTGCAACACATACTTTGCTATGGTACAGCGCTAGCCAAACATAAACGCGTGCTATGCTAGGGTACCGTTCGCCCAAACCTAACGTGCCTGTGCATGTGTTTGATGTATTTGGCCAAAGTTACCAAGCCCGAGAATAATACCCGATGCAGATGGTTGAAAAAGGTGTTTATAGAACGTCTGTCTTAGTATGAGATATTTTGCTAGTCATCTTTATTTAGACATGAAGATGACGAGGCATTACGCTATTTTTATGTGCTAATGAGCTGTGCTGGGTCTGTTGTTTCTGTTGTTTTGATGCATTGTATTACGCAAAAATAGATGCACAACCATAACATACAAACCAAATGCAAATGTCACGCCAGTTTGACGATATCTCTGCTTTACTGCTGCTGTCACTGGAAATGACAAATCGAGAAGCAAACATGTAATTGGTTCTGATTGGCCAAACCCTAACCGTCGTTTTAGAACAAAAGTTAGAGGTTTGACATTTTGGACAGCACATCAGACTGTGTAAGACATTATTATATTTGGCAGTTCAAACCTTAAGTCTGTGTTTTTAAACTTTTCTTTCTTTTTTAGTAGCTACTACTGGGCTAAATATGGTTGATTCGTGTCACATTAAGCCTAGAGGTGATTGATTTTCTGTTGAACATGTCAGTTGCTCAAGTGTCAGAGCAGTACCCTGTGAAGCCCGATATATGAAATAATAGGCAGGAAAATATATGATCTTTCAAAAGAAACAGTTTGCTGCAATTTTTGACTAAATATTGAATGTGTGTTTTTGTTGAGTATCATAATTGATACTTCAGGCTTCAATGGCCCATACACTATGATATAGTGTGAATATGGAGGAAAAAATATCTCTGTATTATTCTGAGGCCCAAAATGAGCAAAAATACGCACTTTGGTGCAGTTTCTGATATTTATATGGCTGCAAAGTAAGGTGAAATTCTCATTTTGACATTAAGTATACTGTAGCAAACTACATACATTAAATGCATATAAATATTCAGTAATTTGCCACTCTATATTTTCCAATAAAATGCATACATTATTTAAGATGATATTTAAGTGCTTAGTTTTATTATTAAATCTCTGTTTTAAATGTTGGGCCAATATATGCAGTGTACAATGATGATTGAGAGATGAACAAATAAATGTTTCTGAAAGGCCTATAGTATGTATCGTATTTGATACATTTTAACATAAGTTTTCTAAACAAAATATGCATGGATTATCAAGTAAATCTAAGTTGCTAAGTGAGTGTTTATACTGCAGTATTACTAACAATGTTACTGTTATATTGCATAAAAATTTTCCGATGTTTATGAGACCGTTTATTTGTATTTATTTCCCACTATTTATGAGACAGTTCATTTGTATTTATTTTTGATGACGACGCTCCCCACCAAACACAGAATTGTCCGTTATTTATGAGACTACCATTCTCTGTCGAACATGGAATATTCTGCTAATTAAGACCACGCTTCCCCGCTAAACAAAAAATTTTCCACTATCCATGAGACAATGCTTTACTGCCAAACACAAAATTTTCTACTATTTATGAGACAACGATTTACTGCCAAACACAAAATTTTTCACTATATATGAGACAAAGCTTCTTCACCAAACACAGAATTTTCTGTTATTTACGCAACAACGCTTTCCTGTCAAACACTGAATTTTTTGCTATTTATGAGACAACTCTTCCTCGCCAAACACAGAATTTTCCATTATTTATGAGACTATTTATGCTTCCCAGCCCAGTACAGAATTTTCCGTTAGATGACACTTCCCTGCCTATAACAGAATTTTCCGTTATTTATGAGAAAAACACTTTCCGCCGAACACAGATTTTTCTTGATTTTTAAAACAATGCTTCCTCGCCAAACGCAGAATTTTCCGTTAGATGGCGCTTCCCAGCCAAACACAGAATTTTCTGTTATTTATGAGACTATCATTTTCCGTCGAACATGGAATTTTCTGCTATTTATGAGACAATGCTTCCCCACCAAACACAGAATTTTCTGTATTTTAAGACAATGCTTCTTTGCCAAACGCAGAATTTTCCGTTAGATGACGGTTCCCAGCTGAACACAGAATTTTCCGTTATTTATAAGACTACCATTTTCCATCAAACATGGAATTTTCTGCTATTTATGAGACAATGCTTCCCCACCAAATACAGAATTTTCCGCTATTTATGAGACAACACTTTCCCGCCCAGTATGGAATTTTCCGTTAGATGATTTTCTCTTATTTATGAGACTACCATTCTCTGCTGAAGACAGAATTTTCCACTATTTGAGACAACGCTTCCTCGTCAAACAAATAATTTTCCACTAGTCATGAGACAACACTTCCCTGCCAAACATGGAATTTACAAGACACCGCTTCCCAGCCAAACATGGAATTTTCTTGGGTTTCCATGTTTTCACTGTTACATGCTATTACGCATCTTCTGAATGAGTCCAGAATCTCCTGATCAAAAGCACAGGCGAGAAAGACACAGAAACGAGTGATCTCATATGTAAGCAGATGCATATGAAAAATAATGAGGGCTTTAATAAGCTGTAAAGCTTTGGGATTTTTGCTCAAAATACTGTTTTTTTTTTTCTTTTTTTTTTCTTTTTTTAAATATAAATGTGTTCTTATTTTAGTTTGCTGTGTGCATTTTGGTCATTTTGTCTGCACTTCAGAGACACATTAGAACCGTTGGTGCCATTTTTTTGGTCCACACAGCTTTTGTAGTCCATTTCAGTCTGTTTCTAACAAAGCTTTCTTACACCCGTAGCTTCAGAGGACCTGGAATACATTGCATGGGTTGTTTGGACTACTTTTATGCTGCTTTTTTTGTACTTTTCATTTTTGGGTGAACCATTCTTTTAATATCTGAGCTCTAAAGTCTGCTTTTCTTCTGGAATAAAAGAAAAATCTTTTCCATCGCAGTGTGAAATAGTAATACTACCCAGTGCAGCACAATACAGGCTTATGTGTCTCAAATTGATCTCAAAGGTTTAATTTTACACAGTTCATCCTGTGGATATTCCACAGCGGTTGCATCACTTTCTCCACTGTTCTAACTTGACCATTTCAGCTTTCAGTTTCTCTTAATAGAATGTATTATACATGTTCTGGAGCTGGAGCACATGGGAGATTTGTATTAAAATTAAAAACAGGCAAGTGCGCTTCTCTTTCTCTGAACATTTCTACCCTAATCACAGCCGTCTGAAGCTAGCTCAGAAATTCGACTAAATTATTTAACATTATTTGTAACTTATTATAGCCCTCATTGTAAGAATAGTACACTATTGGTTTTATTATTTGTGCTTTTTAAATCTGATGTGTGTGTATAATAATTTAATAATTTGTATGAACAACATCAGGTTTAAAAGCAGTGTTCAGTGTTAAAAAATAGTATATATAGTAAGTATTTTATTATATAAAATTTGTGGCATAACTTTTCAGCCTTTTGTTTCTTAAGCAAAGAAGTTTTGAGAAAATCAACATTTACTGCAACATATGTCAGTCTGTCTTGACCTTTCCTCAAGCAGACTAACAGTTTTCTTTCCCTTTATATATCTAGTTTTGTTATGCATTTTTACATCGAAATATTTATAACTACCTGACCTTTGTGTATCTGAGTAGGTTGGTGAAGCAACGCTTCATCCAGCAGTTACTGTAATATTTGTATTTTAAATGCATATATATCTGTGGGTGTTATTTATATGTAGGTGAACCTGAATTTTTCTTGAAAACTTATTGAATAAGTTTTTTAAGCTTTGCGGTGAAAATGTAAATCTTCCTGTTATTTGACCAGCTTGTTCTCCGTATCACTCCATCTGTGGGATTGATGTCTAGGCGGGTCAGGTTATTACCAAACAAGTCTTCAAGCGAAAGTCAAATGGACTGTGTGAACAGTCTTTTAAAGCTAGGATTACTGTTCTATTCAGGGTTGATGGAGGGAATCTGCCATCCATGACCGTTCTCTCTCAGTCACAGACACTGAGACGGAGCAACGACCCAGAAAAACAGCAAACCTCCACACCTAATTCCCTGTAATTGACACGTTAGTGAAGTGTGATATTTATTGCTAATTATTGAGCATTTTCTCTCCTGTCATTCATAATGTTATGTTGTTTCAGCAATATATGATCAGATTTTCTTTGGCCTTGTTTTTAAAGTCCCCATGAAATCAAAACTGATTTTTTTTTTACATTTTGTTTGAACATTAATGTGTGTTGGTAGTTTGCGTACTAAACCAACCTACAATGCTAAAAATCCACCCAGTCGTATTGTTTTAATCTTTAAAAGCAATATCCCCTTTTTAAAATCAGGTCATTCTCAGCTTCTTGTCAGTGTGACGACACACCGACAGAGGCTGCTCCCACGATAGTTGATTGACACGAGCGCCTTACCTTAGACCCGCCCTTTACCGAGCTGAAACAGTCCGAATCCGATCACCATTGTGCCAACTCAGATGCAGGGGAAGACAAGAATGTCTCAGATTGAGCGATTGAGGTGTTCTGTTGTTTGATGTAATAATGAACATAGCAGTCGTCATTTACTCCCGACATCTGAGCTGCTGAAGACGCAGATAACGTTACTTTCATTTTTAAATGGAAAGCGCCGATTCCGATCTACATGTGCGTCTATGTTCGTGTGAATCGTTCCTGATGCAGCTTCACCCACAGCAGAAGTGAGTATAAGGGTTTTTCATGCATCTTTGCATGAACACGGCTAAAGTAAACATTACGGCTCATAATCCCACATCAGAGAGGGCGGGGCAAGCAGAGCTCATTTGCATTTAAAGGGACCATGCAATAAAATGAGTTTATTTTTTGCAGAGCTGATTTTGACAAGGTAAAAGGGTGTTGTTTTACACTACTATTGAGTATTTTTAACCAAAGTATATTATAGACTTTTCATCAAGACCCTAAAGAATAATATCAACTTGTGGAAATGGGCATTCGATGACCCCTTTAAGGCTTTCAAAACTAAGTCTCTAACTTCCGCCAATATGGATCAACATTTTGATGACATCACCATGCACTTCAGCTTCTCATCAAACTTTGTCCAATCAAATGCTCTCTAGAATCCGAAGCGTCCCACCCCGAAGTCGAAATTTGTCACTTGTTTAGAGTTACAATTTTTGAGATTTGATGAGATTAAATGCGGCATTACCAAGCTCAACAGCTCTGGCTCAAGCTGTGATATAAACTAAACATTATTGGCTATTTTAAAAAAAGGGGGACAGGGCTGCTTGATATGCCCTGCCCTGTTCGTTCCCTCTTCAATGCAGAATAGCACTGCGTGTTTCAAAGCACTTCAGTAGACCAGGTTGCACTGAGCAGTGGGGTTGTTTTTTTATTGTTGTGCTCTTCAGTATACTGATTTACCTTTAGTGTCCTCCGGTGTTTTTAATGAACACGTTTGGTTGTTTTCATTGGTTCAGGGGCTGTCATCGTGCTGCAAAGATAGGGTTTCAAACCTGTTGGCAGGGGATGCGTTTTCTCATTAAATGTCTCCCCAAAACCAAACCAGCGTCCTCAGTTACTGCCGTCCATTGGTAATCTGGACACACTCCTTGTGCTTTGTTCTTTTTGGCTCCAACCTTATCAGAAAGCAGCACTGTTTATGTTGACTCGGGCCAGTGCAGTCCGAGTAATAACTTGTCCCAGCGCGACTTGATGAGCTCACGATTGGCCAGAGGATCGTTGTGATGAACATGTCAATTGAAAGGCCACTGTGAAGTCTGAGGCGTTTTAATTAAACCGAGTGCAAACAGTAAATACTCACATTCTGGAGCTACGCATGAAATGGAAGGTAATTATGATGTGCCTTAATTAGCTGTCGCCGTGATCTTAATTGCTTTTGAAGATGGCTGACCTCCCTTCCCGGGTGTACGTGTCGGGAGCTCAATGTTGCCACAGTTGTTTCGTTTGCAGGTGTGCGTCTGGTCAAACTTGTCTTCTAGAGGTTAATGTTTATTTAACTTTCCACTCAGTTTTTTTTCTTCCTTTTTTTGCCTTTTTTTGGCATTTTCTTTTCTGAATGCTTTTCATTTTTATTGAAAATGCCAGTAGACCAGTGTTACTGTCATCTCAGACATTTTCAGAACTCCTTTTTAATCCATTAAGGTTCTGAAAGTTGAGTAAGCAGTATACAACTAGGGCTGGTTGATACCAAAAAGCCTTTTAAAGATATTTAATTTATTAATGTAGCTTAAAATGAAATAAAATGGGTTTTTTTTCAGCCAGTGGAAACTTCTTTGCAACCAGACAGCCACTGTAGTCAAATGGATTTAAAATATGAAATGTAAGATAAGTAAAATTAAATTCTATTAAAAAAAAACTGTTAAAATTCTATATTATCTTATATATTTTATACATAATAAAGAATAGATAGCTAGACAGATAGATATTTAAATAGATAGATATTGGATATATTTTTGCACGATTAAGTTCAAAAACAGAAGGGCTGTCAAATGACTAATTGCAATTAATTACATCCGATATAAAAGTATGTTTACGTAGTATATGTGTTTCTGACCGACAAAGTAGTTTGTGATTACAGTAAAATTAATAATCATTTTATAAACACAAAAACAGAAGGGCTGTCAAGTGATTAATCAATATTAATTGCATCCCAAATAAAAGTTTGTGTTTACATAATATGTGTGACTCTGACCAACAAATTAGTTTGATTACTGGAAAATGAATAGTCATTTTATAAACGCAAAAACAGTAGGGCTGTCAAACGATTCATTAGGATTTATCATGAATAATTGCATTCAAAATAAAAATTTATGTTTACATAGTGTGTGTGTTTCTGATCAACAAATTATTTGTGATTTATTTATTTTTATTCAAAATAAAAGTTTGTTTACACACAATATGCATGTACTGCATATATGCATGCACACACACACACATATACATATATATATATATATATGAATCGTTTGTTGGCCCTTCTGTTTTTGTGTTTATATTACTATTAATTTTCAAGTAAACACAAACTAATTTGTTGGTCAGAAACAAACAATATTTAAACACACTTTTATTTTGGATGCAATTAATCACTATTAATCTATTGACAGCCCTTTTGTTTTTGTGTTTATAAAATGACTGTTCATTTTTCTGTAATCACAAACTAATTTGTTGGTCAGAAACACACATATACTGTGGAAACAAACTTTTATTTTGGATTCTCCAGCAATCACAAACTAATTTGTTGGTCAGAAACTATAGAAAGCCACATTGAAATGTCTACACACCTGACGAGTCTGGAAATAATTGATAGTATTTTGTGAAGAACCGGCTTAAGCTTAAAGAACATGGATCTATTCATAGCAGGTTGAGTTGTGGCTGTGATGAGCTGGATTTGGCACCTGTGAGTTTGCCTCCACACCTGCCTCCACACTGCATTAGCTGTCAGCTCCCATTTCCTTCACTGCTTGTTTGTAACATGGTCTCTGGAAACTAAAACAATGTCATTAAACTTCAACTTCAAATTAAGCCTCTTCAAGACTGTTCCAGACGCCACAGTCATTTTCCAGCAGCGCGGCAAACCGCAGGACGCACATTCATCAGCGGCTTTAATGCTTGGCTGAAATGTTATTTGTTAGCAGGTGCAGGTCAGACTTCCCCAAGAAAATCAGAACGAGAGACAGACTCGGCCGCTCGCATGTCAGCGTGAACCTCGCAAAAATACTTGATGCGTGTGTATTTGAGGCTTATATGTTATTCATTCGTTACCTAACTTTCAGATGCCTCCTTTAGAGCCAGATCTCACTTGAACAAAAATGACTCATTCAACTGTAAGAGCTTTTCTTCTAGCCTATTATGTGAGTGGCATTATTTCTGCCATTTACAAATTAAATACTAATAAGCACCGAGCTAAGAATATTGCTCTTGCATTGGCAAATCTGCCAGCGTGTTTCAAATCTAACCATACGTTTGAACAGTATGCTTCCTTTGTGAGCAGTAGTTCATCCAAAAATCAAAATGCTCATTATTTACTCATCCTCATGTCGTTCCAAACTCAAGGAGCGCAACAGATGACGTTGTAAAAACTTGATGTGGTTTTCCATGGTTACAATAAAGTTTTCAAGCAAAAACAGACACAAATCACTATTAAGAGTTCATTCTGTTGCTTTTTCTGAGAAACATTAAAAAATGGGTTGTTTTCCACTGATATTTTGTGTTGTGAACTGCTGCAAAGAGATGGAAGTGGAATCAGATCTGATTCAAATGAATCAAAAGATTCAAAAGGTTCTTTCATGAACTTCTCTTATGAGCTCATTTGAGTCTTTTCCCTCACACAAAGCTGTCATATGACTTCAGATGACTTAAAATTAGCTCATGAGTCATATAAACTACTTTCGTGATGTTTTTGACATTTGTTGTTTGTTGTAATTACATGGAAAAGAACTTTAAAAACAGTGTTGAAAAGATTTGGAGTGACATTAACTTGAGTAAATGATGAGAGAAATGTCATATGTTCTTAAATGTGTAATCATGTTTTATTTTGCTGTGTTTCAGGCTCTGTTGGAGAATGTGGTTGTGAAGAGTGAGGGCTTCAGTGTGGATCATCTGGAGAGAGTTTACTCGGTGCTCAGCCAGTGCATTTACCAGCACCGCAGAGACTACGACAAGACCCATCTGATCGAGGTTGAGTGACACACACACACACACACACACACACACAGACAGACACACAGATCAATATGATGCTCAGTGACTTCATGGCCCTGGTTTACTAAGATCTCATATAAAGGATACTGTTTTCTTTTGCAGTTTATCAAATTTCTTGTGTTTTTGTGGGTGTATTGCAAGCGATTTACCCACACAAGCATATAGATTGTACATACACATATTTAATAATAATATTTTATTAACTTTATTTTTGATTTCACATAAAAGCCCTATGTGCTAATGTAAAACACATAAATAAATTTATTTTAGTATTTTATTTTTAGTATTTCTGTAGTATGTTTGAATTTATTTTTATTAATTATTTTCAGTACAGTACATTAGTTTTATTTATTTCATACGGGATACAAACCCAGACGTTTTTTATTTAATTTTACTTAATTTTATTTTATTTCTGATGTAAAACTTACAAATACATATATTTTATTTTATCATTGTTTTATTTTATTTATGTTTTTCTTCAGCATGTTTAATTTTATAGTGTTTTTTGTTGACTTTTATTATTTTATGTTATTTTATTATTATTAAATTTTTTTTAATTTTATGAGCATTTTTGTTTACTATTTTATTTTATTTTTACTTTTTTTATTTACATTTATTTTTATTTTTTGTTCAGCACAATTCATTTTTGTTTACTATTTAATTGTTCTTCATGTTTCATTTTATGGGCATTTTTGTTTACTATTTAATTAAAAAAAATTCAGCATGTTTAATTTTATGGGCGTTTTTGTTGATTTTTATTGTTTTGTAATTTTATTATTTTTCTTTAGCATGTTTAATTTTATGGGCATTTTTGTTTAATTTATGTATTTTTCTATATATATATATATATATATATATATATATCTTTTCTTTAGCATATTAATTTTATAAGCATTTTGTAGACATTGTATTTTATTTTTCTTGTTCTTATGGGCATTTTTGTTTACTTTTTTATTTCTTTATTTATTTTATTTTTTTCTTCAGTATGTTTAATTTTATGGGCATATTTGTTGACTTTTATTATTTTATGTTATTTTATTTTTCTTCAGCATGTTTAATTGTATGGCCAATTTAATTTTATTATAATATTTTATTTTTCTAAAGCATGTTTATTTTTATGGGCATTTTTGTTAACTTTTTTTTTTTTTTTTTTATGTTCTTATGGGCTTTTTTTTTTACATTTTTATTTATTTATGTGTTTATTTTCCTTCAGTATGTTTCATTTTATGTCATTTTCGTTGACTTTTATTATTTTGTTGTTTTATTTTTCTTCATGTTTAATTGTATGGGCAAATAAATTTTATTTTATTATTATAATATTTTATTTTTCTTCAGCATGTTTATTTTTATGGGCATTTTTTTTTTTTACATTTTTCATCAGCATGTTAATTTTATGGGCATTTTGGTTTATTTTTATTATTATATTTTTCTTCATGTTATTATGGGCATTTTTGTTACTTATTTTATGTTATTTTATTATTATTTTTAAAAATTTTCTTCAACATGTTTTTTTTATTTTATTTTTTTTATTGCCAAACCAGTTATAAACTCTGAATTAGACTATAAATATGCTTGCTTTTTTTTTTTTTTTGGGTACCTCTGTATTTTTTATTTTTATTTTTTTATCTCCAATTATTTATAGCAAATACTTGCCGAGGCAGTAGAATAGCGTATTAAAATGATCCCATTATTAACTAGCAATCTCTATACTGACTAATGACTCGTAATGTTCAGTTCAGTCATGTGTCGTGTATGTGACAGCGGCTCAGAGGAGATGGATACACAGTGACTGAACACGGCACGCCGAACAGCTGCTGTGTGTTTAAATTACGGCGGCGCGCCGATGGTGGAGAGCTCTCGCACGGCCTCCTGGGAAATTATGTGCGCTGTTCTCAAATACAATCGTAATGGTAGCAGCCCAGCAGAAACAGATTAGAATTGCTCCAAGGAATTATGGCCGGCGCGACTGAAGGCTAATTTGCATGTTGTGTACCAGTTCCTCTTTGAGAGGACTCTAATGGAGTCGTATTTATTAATTCCAGGATGATTCGCAATCGAGACCATCTGGAAAAGCTGTATGTGTTTAGATTTGAATCCACTGGTCTCCGTCAGATCGTTGGATCTTTTGCAGCCGGTGGACTAGAGCTGAGATCCACAGAGGATAGCCGAAATTGGACATGATTTTGTTAATTGTTCAAACATTGCACTGTGCCAAAAGAGTTTAAATGTTAGCTATACTTTGACCTGAATAAGAACGACTATTTCAGGTAAACATGTTACACTAGGTGGCTCCGCCCACAGTAGAATCTCATTGGTCTAAAATTCCACTTTAAATGGCTGTTAAAGGGATAGTTCACTCAAAAATGTAACTTCTCTCAATATTTACTCACTTTCATGTCTGTCAAAATCTGTCACAAAAGCACAAAAGGAGAAACATAAAGCTAGCTTTATTAATGCAGACCATATAAACTACATTTTTGGTGATTTGTGTTACAATTTTATTTATTTTTTGCTGTGTCCTTTTTTTAATGCATCAGTTTTATTTATTTGATTTGAGATGCAAGCCCAGACCTTTTTTTTTTTAAATTTAATTTTTATTTTATTTTATTTTATTTTGTTCTGATGTAAAACTTATAAATACATGTATTTTATTTATGTTTTTCTTCAGCATGTTTAATTTTATGGGCATTTTTGTTTACTATTTAATTTTTTTTTTTTTTTTTTCGGCATGTTTAATTTGTATAGTCATTTTTGTTTACTTTTTTATTTTATTTCTTTATTTTCGTAGTCCTTCAGCATGTTTATTTTTATGGGCATTTTTTGTTGTCTTTTTTATTTTGTGTTATTTTATTTTTCTTCAGCATTTATGGCAGTTATTTTTATTATTTTATGTTATTTATTATTTAAATTTTTATTCAGCACATTTAATTTTATTGCCATTTTTGTTTACTATTTAATTTAATTTTACTTCAGCATATTTCATTTTATGGGCATTTTTGTTTACTATTTAATTTAAGCATGTTTAATTTTTGGGGCATTTTTGTTGATTTTTATGTTTTTAATTTTTCTCCAGCATGTCTTTATCGGCATTTTTGTTGACTTTATATCTTTATTTTCTTATTCCTTCAGCATGCTTATTTTTATGGACATTTTTGTTATTTGTTATTTTATTTTTCTTCAGCATTTATGGTGTTTTTTTTTTCCTTAAAAACTATTGGTCCTCATTTACTTTTGTTTTTTGAAAGAGAGCAGGTTGGACACTTTGCTAAATGTCTACTTTTTTGTTTCGTGGAAGAAAAAAAGCCGTAGTATTTATAATGAGGACTAATGGTGAATAAATAATCACATAATTTACATTTTGGGGTCAACTGTCCCTTTAAGTACAAATTATTTTTGGACTTTGTCACTGTGTGGAAGAAAAAAATATTTCAGATGTTGGAAACATGTCACCTCATTATGACATGGTGTAAAAATAGACCAGAAACTTCTTTCTAAACCAAACTCTGATATCTGATCATCTTTGATTTAGTCCCTTTTTTTTTTTTTTTTTTTTTTTTATACATGAAATCGCTTTGTCTTCTGTCCTACATTTGACTGCTTCATTTTCTGCCATGATGGTTTGAATTAATCATGATATTTTACTGCTAGCATACCCATTTTGCCATGCAGCATGGAGAAAAATGCAATTATTATTCAGCAAGGACACATTTCTATTTCACTATTTAAGGTTTTATTAAACCTTGCCATCCAGCACAAAAAAGCAATACATTTAGGATAAAAAAACAACAACAATCAAACAAAAAACTATAACTATAAAACTATAAATAAATTATTAATATACTTTAATGTATTAGTACCTCTGTGTTTTTAGATCCAATTATATGTTGTAGTAGTTCAGGCAGTAGAATACTGAATTAAAACAATCAAGTTATTAACTAGTAGCTCTATACTGACTAATGACTTGGACTTTTATTTTATGTTTTATTTTATTCTGTTGTGTTATGTTATTTTATTATGTGCTCATGTGAAACTTATAAATATGTATATTTTACTTGAATTTATTTTACTTTTCTACAGCATGTTTAATTTTCTTTTGCATTTAAAAAAAAATGTGCTGATGTAAAACTTATTAAAAAATAATAATAATAAAAAAAAAAAAATATATATATATATATATATATATATATATATATATATATATATATATATATATATACATTTTTTATTTTATTTATTTTATTTTAATTCATTTTTTTATACATTTTAAATATGTGCTGATGTAAAACGTATTATTTTTTATATGTACTTGTGTTTATATGTATGTAGCATGTTAAATTGTAAGGGCATTTTCATTTAATTTAGTTTAATATTTTATTTAATTTTATTTTAAAACCAGTTATAATCTTTGGATTACACTATAAATGTTCTTAAAATCTTTTAGTACATCTGTATTTATTTATTTGTAATAATTGCTGAGCCAGTACAATATTTAAAACAATTGCAGTATTAACTAGTAGCTCTATACTGACTAATGACTTTTATTTTATTTTATTTATCTATTATAGATAATAGATAGCATGTTTAATTTTATGGGCATTTTTATTTTATTATATGCTAATGTAAAACTTATAAATGCAATGCATATATTTTATTTTTCTACAGCATGGCATTTTTATTTATATTTATGTATAATATATTTATTTATATTTTATTTTATATTTATATTTTATTTTATATTTATATTTTATATATATATAATCAGTTATAATCTCTGGATTAGACTGTAAATGTACTTTTTGTAGTCTCCTATTTGTTGTAGTAATTGCTAAGACAGTCGAATATTTAATTACCACAATTCTATTATTAACTAGTTGCTCTATACTGACTAATGACTTTATTTTTTTATTTATTTTATTTTTTATGGGCATTTTTTTTATATGCTCATGTAAAACTTAAACATACATGTTTTATTTATTTATTTACTCTACAGCATGTTTAATTTTATGCTCATGTAAAACTTAAACATACATGTTTTATTTATTTAATTTTTCTACAGCATGTTTAATTTATGGCAATTTTTATTTTATTTTGATCTGTTTTATCCTGAAGTAAATCCAGTTATAATCTCTGGATTAAACCTAAAAATCTGTATTTTGTTGTTCTCCAACTATTTATTGTAGTAGTTGCTGAGCCAGTAGAATATTTAATTACAACAATTCCATTATTAACTAGTAGCTCTATACTGATAGCTCTATACTTATTATTTATTTATCATGTAACATTTTTATTCAGCTGTATTTCATATAAATGCTGTTCTTTTGAACTTTTTCTATGTTTGTCCCCAAAAAAATCATCTTGCCATGCAGCGCAAAAAAAAGTGTGTGTGTGTATGATATTATACAGTATATATATATGTGTTTTATATATATATATATATATATATAGATAGATATATATATATAGATAGATATAGATATATTAGTCAGCAAGGACACATTTATATTTCAAATAAATGCTGTCATTTGGAACTTTTCATTATTTTTATGAACAAAAACGTATTAGGGTTTCCACAAAAATATAACATTTTTAGCATTGATAAGACAATGAGAATGATTTCTGAAGGATCACATAAAACTCAAGTGCAACATTACAAAATCTTACTTGCCTCAAACTTTTAAACAGTAGAGCAGAGGTTCTCAACTCTGGTCCTCAAGGTCCACTTTCCTGCAGAGTTTACCTTCAACCTTGATCAAACTCACCTGCCTGTAACTTTCTAGTAATGATGAAGAGCTTGATTAGCTTGTTCAGGTGTGTTTGATTAGGGTTGGAGCTAAACTCTGCAGGAAAATGGACCTCGAGGGCCAGAGTTGAGAACTCCTGCAGTAGAGTATAGAAAACAAGAGATTTCTTTTAATATTTAAGATGAAAATCCAGTCTAATCCGAATAATGACCTTCAATCCTTTGTTTGAAGTTCTTCTGGGTTTCATTTACAAAAATATCCATTAAAACGGTACATAAAGACAAGTGATAATATTTGATTGGATCCACATGCAATTAACAATGCTGCTGTCCATCTTTTTAAATTTTGCAGGCGATGGAGAGGCAAGCCGAACATTTCGAAACATTCCTGTGATGAATAGAGGGCTTTCAGAGAGAAACGTGATCGGAGACTCTTTTGATACGAGAGGGAGAGGCCGGCGTTCTGCGCCAAATCCTTAACGTCGAGTGGGTCTGGACGCCTTGGTCTCAAATAACAGCAAGAAGGTGCAGACATTAGAAACAAAGGCTTACAGAGGCGACCTTGGTGCTATCATCTCAGGTACCTGAAACAGAACCAGTCTACAGAACCAAACACAAAAACTCCTGGAGGTTTTCCTTCGTTTTGATTTTTTTTTTTGTAAACTCGCATACATGCCAATTGTCGACGATCGTTCTTGGTGCTATTGGGTGCTATTGGTTTTTTTCTTCTTCTTTTTTTTCTTTTTCGTCTGCTGCTTGTTGTTCTCATTAATAAGCAAACAAAACACAAACAAACAGTACAATAAACGATTGTGTGATGTCACAAAGCAACCTCAGCCTCCCTCTACTGGAAGCAAACTCACATACATAATAAAACACAGATTCTCACCAGCATTGGCAAACTGTATACAAATGGCATGATGCCCTACGGCGCAAGTCAGCTGGTCGTTTACTGTGGAAATAAACTACATCGCCCTCTTTCTACATCCACCCGTCAACCTTTGATGTCACACGGGATTATCAACACTTTTTAGCCACATAGAGATACTCTTGCTGGGGGAAAAAAAAAAAAAATCATTTATAGAGTTGTTTTCTACTCGATGTTAATTGTAAAATTTCCAAGGCCTCTGTATTGTAACTTCCTTGTGACAAATTCAGACTATAATATTTGTAGAAAACCGACGAAAAATAAACAGATAGCCCTTTAGGAAAGAAATGGTGTAATTTTAGACACATCGCATTTTGTTTTTTTCTGATTTAACTGGATTTGAGAGTAGATATCTGGAGATTGCACTGCCTAGCATGTGCCTTAACCTTTAAAATAGTCTAAAAACGGAATAAATCGCCGAATATTGACTATCAGTGTTTATGGACGAGCCACAAAACTACAAACCGATAAAAACGTGGCGTATGTTGTAGTTAACTGTTTGCCAATCTCTTCTCTTCACGGTTTGCTTCATCATACATCGTGGCTTTCTTTGCCATCAATTTTTCTTAAACATCACATATTTGGCAGTTAAAAAAATGGCAGTCTAGGCAGTGCTGGATTTTTCGAACGTAAAGCATTACTATATTTTGTTGTATTTTTTAATATTTGACCTTTATAGTGTTTCCATTGTGTTAACTTGTATCGTCGAATATTGTCAGCTGTCGCATTAAAGGAGAAGTTCACATCCAGAACAAAGATTTACAGATCATTTACTCACCCCCTTGTTGTCCATGAAGTTCGTGTCTGTCTTTCTTTAAGTTTTTTGAGGAAAACATTTCAGGATTTCTCTCCATATGGTGGACTTCAATGGTGCCCAACTTCCAAAATGCAGTTTAAATGCTGCTTCTAAGGGCTTTAAATGATCCCAGCTGAGGAAGAAGGGTCTGATCTAGCGAAACCATTGGTCATTTTCTTAAAAAAAAAAAAAAAAAGACATTATTTATACTTTTTAACCTAAAATGCTCATCTAGTCTTTTTGTGAACTGTGTATTCCGGTTTAAGACAGTTAGGGCATGTCGAAAAACTCTTATCTTATTTTCTCCTCCAACTTTAAAATTGTCCTACATCTAGCAAGACGATTGGTCATTTTCTAAAATAAAATTAACAATTTATATACTTCAAATGCTCATCTTTTCTAGCTCTGTGTGAACTCTGTATATTTCTGTGTATGTCAAAAAACTCCCATCTTATTTTCTTTCCAACTTTAAAAATCGCCCTACATCGCTGTTTTACCTTTTTTTTTGTGAAGGTTTGATCTTCTTCGTATATTCACTTTGTAAACACTGGGTCGGTGCTTCTGCAACGATGTAGGGTGATTTTGAAGTTGGAGAAGAAAATAAGATGGAAGTTGTTTGACATACCCTTAATTGTCTTGAATCGAAATACACAGAGTTGCCGCAGAGCTAGACAAAATGAGCATTTGAGGTTAAAAAGTATATAAAGTGTAAATCGTTTCACTAGATAAGACCCTTCTTCCTTGTCTGGGATTGTTTAGAGCCCTTTGAAGCTGCTTTGAAACGACATTTTGGAAGTTCAAACTCGTGGGCACCATAGAGGTCCACTATATGGAGAGAAATCCTGAAGTGTTTTCCTCAAAAAACAATTACAACTGAAGAAAGAAAGACAAATCTTGGATGACAAGGGGGTGAGTAAATTATCTGTACATTTTTGTTCTGGAAGTTAACTTCTCCTTTAATCTTGGCGTTGTGTAAGTAGCATTAACCGAGTCTTTCGTTAACTTTCATCGCTTTATAAAGAACGTTGATCCAAGTGCAAGAGTCCTCGCGACCTTGCGTTTGGATCCGGTGCTATAAAAAATGGAAAAACGGAAAAAAAAAAAAAACACTTTTTAAGACATATGCAAAAGAAAGTTACTAGGAGTTAGCTGTTAGCTTTGGACTACTGCAGTGCGTGTGAGAGACAGAACCGCAGCTACCTCAGCGAGTTGTTTTCAAGCGAAGAGACGAAAGTAATGACCTGTTTACTGACGAACAGTATTTGTTGACCTCTAATATCACTGCGCCCTTCAGAAATTCAAGCTAAGGTACTGGATCACCTCTCCGACATGTGGCTGCTGCAGTAATCCTCGGGTTTGTTCGCTACGTTTCCTTTTTTTGGGTTGTTCTGCATTTGAGCCGAGAAAAGAATGGCATTGTAATATCGCTGAAATGTTGTATACTGTATATTTCAGTTTTTTTTTTAACATGTGCATCCCATGATTTGCATTGTAACGCTTGCTTCAGTCCATCTCATCTTTCGCAGTTGCATATTCCTTTGTGCTATTGCCTGTCCATTTGTTATTTATTAAATTATTAAACATCATATGTTCAACCGAAAAACTAATTGGAAAAGTTGTTACATGAAATTTTGCGCTGAGACACGATGTAGCAAATATTTTTTGTAGCAGGTGTTGCACGATGTTCAGAAACGGGGTTTACTGGTCTCAGGTCTCTGCTACATTAATATTTATTCCATAAAGGTGGATATGATGGTGGTTATGCTTCTTTTAAATGTCAAGGGGGAAGTTAATGCGGCTAATGTGCGTAGTACCATCGACATGGTGTAGCGTTGAAGAAAAACTACTGTAATGCTGACCACTTTTTACCAAATTTATCTGAGAAATTAGCTTTAGTTGATGCCAATTGACAAGACACACCCTGTAATCGAAATCCAACCTCACATTTAGAAGCACCACTAATATATTTTTTAGAAGATTAACTCCTAAATCCTGCATTAAAGATGTTACAATGTGGGCATGAAAGTCTATGTAGTTCTGTGTTCATTACCTTTAGTTGACCAGAGATTATTCCGATTTTGACTGATGGTAGGAAGTCCATAGAACAATAGCAGTTTGCTTTACAGTAGGTAGGTGAATAAGACCCATTCAACTCTTGTTGATACTCGTCAATCCTTTTTTGTTTTAGTTAATCCCATTTAATCAGTTCCTTTATACCCCCCTCTTTAATGATTTACAAGGTTGAGGGAATTAAATTTTTTTGAGTAAAACCAGAATTTGTGTCCCTTTTTTTCTACTTTGAAGCAAATCGAAACCACACGTATTGTTCTGTCCTTCCCTGCAGTCCTTCTTTTGTGAAATGATATATTTACTGTAATTTCTGAAATAAACTGCTGTGATATACTTGAATAAAAGGTGCAAATTGAAGTCGTTCTCGTGTTTCAATTTCAATCCGAGTCCTGTCTTGATTTGTAATAAGGGTTACGGCACTTTTTGGATGGTGTGCTGCGTCTGTAAATTGGAAAATTTTAAATGGCATACAGCAAACCATTCTGGATGAGTGGAAGATTGACCAATAAAAAAAAAAGTACATTCACAAATAACTTTTGCAATAGCATTTGTTGACTTGCAAAAGCAGCCAACTTTGGCACTGTTGAAGTTCAAGCAAACAAAACAAAAAAACTAATACTTTTTCAAGGATTTTAAGGCCTTAATGAGATAGGTAGATAGATAGATAGATAGATAGATAGATAGATAGATAGATAGATAGATAGATAGATAGATAGATAGATAGATAGATAGATAGATAGATAGATAGATAGATAGATAGATAGATAGATAGATAGATAGATTGGTTGGTTGGTTGGTTGGTTAATAAACTGACTGACTAGGTTAAGCACTGGTAGATTAGTTAAGGCACTGATTGACTAGCCACAGATTTATTAGTTTAAATATTGGTTAAGACACTGGTTGATAAGTTAAGACAGAATTAGCTATGGACTGATTAGTTAAAACACGGGTTGATTAGCCAAGGCATTGGTTAATTAGTTAAGGCACTTGTTGTCTGGTTAAGACCCTCCTTGATTCATTAAAGCATGGGATGATTAGTGAAGACATTGGTTGTTTGCTTAAGATGCTGATTGATTAGTTAAGACACTCATTGATCAATTAGTCACCATCAATTAGACTAGTTGAAACACTGGCTAATTAGTTAAGGAACTGACTGACTAGCTACGGGTTGATTTGTTTAGAAATTGATTTATTAGTTAAACGGGTAGTTCACCCAAAAATGAAAATTTGATGTTTATCTGCTTACCCCCAGGGCATCCAAGATGTAGGTGACTTTGTTTCCTCAGCAGAACACAAACAAAGATTTTTAATGACAACCGGTGCAGTCTGCCAGACAAATAATATGAGTGGATGGGCACCAAACCTTTAAAAGTAAACAAAAACATGCACAGACAAATCCAAATTGCACCCTGTGGCTCGTGACGATACATTAATGTCCTAAGACACCAAACGATCTGTATTTATTCAGTATTTATATCATTTTTTTTACCTTTGATACACAGCCACGTCCATCTGTCTAGAGCAGCGGTTCCCAATTCCAGTCCTCGCGCCCCACCGCTCTTGCACATTTTGCATGTCTCTCTTAGTTAACACACCTGATTCAGATAACCAGCTCATTAGAAGTGAGGTCCGTGCAGGAACTGCGATCCGATTGACATGGTCCCTGCAAAATGTTCATTGCTCCCTGCTCCCTGTTTACTATACTTCAAAACATTCATTCACATATTTGCGCTACGTCACCGCATGTAGCGTCTTCACACACAGATGAAACTTACTAGAGAAGTGTGACATAAGTGCATCTGTAAATAAATGCATTTTAAATTTACGTCTCGCACGCTTTAATAACCTTCAAATGGAACACATACGCTCGCTTCGAACTAATGAATAATGAACAACGTCGGAAGCGATGCGTGAAACGCAAAATGTGCAGAGCGGTGGGTCGCGAGGACTGGAATTGGGAACCGCTGGTCTAGAGCACGAGTTTAGCATCCGGCTCGCGACATGTGAACACGCTCTGGCATAGTATACGCAAACACCGGATGCAATCTGTTGCATGTATACAACACCCATTGTTTACACAGTGCACAGAGATTGTGGGTATAGCGGCTATTCAAAATGGTAATTACTTGCGCTTATCCTGATTGTTCAAATCGATTTAAAGCTAAAAGATTACGTTTGCTTGCGCAAACTCATTCGGGACTTTTCACTGATTTCCCCTTACGGCAATTTGGATTTGTCTGTGCATGTTTTTGTTTACTTTTAAAGGTTTGGTGCCTATCCACGTCCACTATTTGGCTGGCAGACTGCACCGGTTTTCCTTTGTTTGTGTTTTTCTGAGGAAACAAAGTCACCTACATCTTGGATGCCCTGGGGGTAAGCAGATAAACATCAAATTTTCATTTTTGGGTGAACTATCCCTTTAAGGCAAATTGATCTGTTAGCACTGATCGATTAGCCAAAGATTGGTTAGTTTAGACAGATTGATTAGTTAAGCCACTGGTTAATTAGTTAAGACACTAATTGACTAGCCAGAGATTGATTAGTTTAGACATTGGTTAAGACACTTGTTGATCAATTAGCCACAGACTGACTTGGTATGACACTCGTTGATTAGTTAAGGCATTGACTGACTACCTACAGAAATGTTTAGGAACTTTTATTCTAGAAGTGAATTAATCCTTTAATCACACACCATACCAAAACTTATCTACCGTACTATTACTAAGCAGAAAATCAAGAGTTTATTGAGGCAAAAGCCATATGTGACCCTGGACCACAAAACCAGTCATAAGGTTAAATTTTACAAAACCTGAGATGTATACATCATATGAAAGCTCAGTAAATAAGCTTTCTATTGATGTATGGTTTGTTAGGATAGGACAATATTTGGCTGAGATACATCTATTTGAAAATCTGAAATCTGAGGGTGCAAAAAATCAAAATACTGAGAAAATCACCTTTAAAGTTGTCCAAATTAAGTTCTTAACAATGCATATTACTAATCAAAAATTACATTTGGATAAGTTTACAGTAGGAATTTTACAAAAAATCTTCATGGAACATGATCTTTACTTAATTTCCTAATGATTTTTGACATAAAAGAAAAATCAATAATTTTGACCCATACAATGTATTTTTGGCTATTGCTACAAATATACCCCAGCGACTTAAGACTGGTTTTGTGGTCCAGGGTCACATATTTGGGAGTTAGTTAATATTGAGAATTGGTCCCCAAACTAAAGTATGACCAGAAGTTGTTTTGTGGGAAGTGATTGTGGAAACTTCACACAAATGAGTGAAATGTAAATAAACAGTCGACTTGTTTCTTTAGAATTCTGGATATGTATTTCAGCATTAATAACGTAAATTGTTCCGGTAGGGTACAGATTTACAGACATTGTCCAATCCATTGATTTTTTTTTCTTTTTTTTTCTAAAAACATTTATACACAATTTTCATTGGTTTTTAAAATATACATATCTTCCCTATAATACAAAGTTTCTCCTTCCATCTCGCTCCATCTGTATTCTGCCACGGCTGCAGGCTCGTGAATCGGAATAAAACACAAGGATAAAACCCACAGAAAAATAAGGTGGAATGATTTACACAGAACAAAATGAAATGAAACTCCTCCGGGCATCACAGGTTCTGGTATTTTGTGCTTTGGAGTTCAGGAGGGCCTTCATTCAATCCCGGCTCTCTGTAGCGCTGACCCTCGCTGGAGGGCGACACGACTTTGGCTTCTTGCGGAAGTCCCTTCATGATGCAACCGATCTTTATATACGACACACAGTCCTCACCTCATGACATGACTACTGATGAAAAACGAGATTTGACGGGAACCTTATCAAAGAAACATGACGTGGGACAAGAACAACTCAAACAATGGAAGGGGAGTCAATAAATTGCATTTGGCTGACCTAGGATACCGTTCCAATGGCACAACACCTGAGTGGGAGCTACGCTATGGATCTCGACCGTGATGGTCCGACCACGTTCCACCCAGGAGCTCGATGGGCTGGTTTAGGCCAGTTCGTGACATTAGAGAAGTCCGGAGGCGAGCGCGTCGTCAGCCGCTCTGAATGTACTTCTTTATAACCACGCATCCGTGTCTGAAAAGCGGACATGGCAGATTCTGCAGCAGCGTCCACGTGTTCGTGCAAGGGTCGAAGGTCTCCATATTGCCCAGCGCAGGTCCCTCGCTGCTCACGATCCCTCCCGTTGCATAGATCTTGCCGTCTAGGATCGCCGCGCTGTGGGAGGAACAATGAGAGAGCGTTTGTAATCGTTTATTGCATTGTGTAGCACAATCTACTGTTCATTAGACCAACCTGCAGAACTGCCTGGAGTGATTCATGTTGGGGCCGGCTTTGATGTTGCCCTTGTCTGGGTCATAGATAGTGGTGGCTCGGGCGTAGGCTCCTCCCAGGATGAAGATAAAACCATTGAGGCTCACAGCAGGAGCGTACTTGTTATCTAAATAAGCCCAAAAGGAGCACAGGAGGAAAGAGAACAGATAGAAGTTACTTCTCTGATGTAGGTTCTGGCCACAGATGAATTTTCGCCTTGGAATAAAGGCGCTGTTTTGCCGTTATCTTACACATTCTTGCTCAATGCAAGATGTGTGGTGCTTTGTGGAGCTATGAGTAAATCATACAGCTGCTGGGATGCCTGCATCCTTATCAGCACAAATTCGCAATGTTCTTTTGAGAAAATTACAAAGAAACGACGGATGATTAACGGATTAGTTCACTTGCAGAATAGAAATTTCCTGATAATTTACTCACCCCCCATGTTATCCATGTCTTTTTTTCTTCTGTAGCATAGAAATTAGGTTTTTCGAAGAACACATTCAAGGATTTTTCTCCATATAGTGGACTTCAATTGTGGCCAGCGGTTTGAAGGTTCAAACTGCAGTTTCAATGCAGCTTTAAAGGGCTCTACATGATCCCAGTTGAGGAATTTTGTTTAACCCTTTTTTTGTAATGGGGTTTTGACTTTTTTTTTTTTTTGCACTGGGTCGGGACTTCCGCCTACGTCACACGACTTTTCCAATGTGACTACATAATGTGTGAAGTTCAGCTAGTGCAAGACGAGCATTTGTCGTTAAGTAGAGTCAAAAGTTTATATACATCTTAAAGAATCTGCAAAATGTTAATTATTTGACTTAATTATTATTTGACTTAATTTGATTATTTGTTTTTTTATTTAGTACTGACTTGAATAAGATATTTTATATAAAATACATTTACATATAGTCCACAAGAGAAAATAATAGTTGAATTTATAAAAATGTTCAAAAGTTTACATACACTTGATTCTTGTTGTTCATGAGTCCCTTGTTAGTCCTGAACAGTTAAACTGCTCGCTGTTCTTCAGAAAAAGTCTTCAGGTCCCACAAATTCTTTAGTTTTCAGCTTTTTGTGTATTTGAACTCTTTCCAACAATGACTGTATGATTTTGAGATCCATCTTTTCACACTGAGGTCAACTGGGATTTATATGCAACTATTACAGATTATTCAAAAGCTCACTGATGCTTCATTAAGCAGGGGGTTAAAACTTTTTTAAATTTGACGATCAGTGTAAATGTAACTTCTGTAGCTTCTAAAAAACAGTACTAAATGAAAATATTTAGGCAAAATAAGAAAAATGTACTCATCTTTGTTCTGTTCAAAAGTTTTCACCCCTGCCTCTTAATGCATCATGTTTCCTTCTGAAGCATCAGTGAATGTTTGAATCTTCTGTAATAGTTGCATATGAGTCCCTCAGTTGTCCTCAGTGTGAAAAGTTGGATCTCAAAAACATACAGTCATTGTTGGAAAGGGTTCAAAAATGCTGAAAAACCAAAGAATTTGTGGGAACTGGATCATTCAGGTAACAACACAATATTAAAAATCAAGTGTATGTAAACGTCTTTTATGTGAAATATCTTATGCAGGTCAGTACTAAAGTAAAAAAAAAAAAAAAAAAAAAACGCATTTTGTATGATCCCTCTTATTTTGGTAAAATAACTTATGTAAACTTTTTTAGAAAATCACATATCATCAACCATTTCACTAGATAACACTATTATTCCTCAGCTTGTAGAGCCTTCTAAACCACTACTGAATCCACTATATGGAGAAAAATCCTGTAGAAACATCTTGGATGACACGGGGGTGCGTAAATGATCACTAATTCTCCAATGCGTCAGCCTGCAAAAGTTTGAAGAGTGCTTCAGGGTTTGAAGCACCATTCGTAATGCATTTATGATCTTCCCAGCCTGTTTCCTGCCACATCCCATTTCCCACGTCCCTGTATCCTTTATGCTTCACGTTATTAAGCGTAGCACGACAAATAATGGCAAACAGATCTACGGCGCCTGTTCCGTCTAATGATTCCACACAGAGGAAATTACCTCTGTAATATCCAAAGACCCTTCACAACGTGACAGGTTTTACTCACTCCATCCTTCTTTGCACGAGGGTAAATGGCCAAGAAACAGAAATAATCACATCTTTTCACGAGCGGGCAAATGACTGACAGACCGACGCACGCTCGCGAACACGCAAAAGGTCGTTGAGCCGAATGCAAAGCTCGACGAGAGGCTATCAGCCTTCGCTTTCTGACAGAAATTGTCTCCCAAACGATTACAGCTGGGCCAATTTATTACACCTATGAATAATTCACGTGGCTGCGTTCAAGGTTTTGTTTTGGGGTTTTTTTCTGCGCCTTCGAGAAGCCAATCTGTAAAACAACGGCTGGATTTAATGGTTGAAAAGGAAGCACAAGATGGGTTCTCGCTTGGCGGCGTGACTGCCAGGTGCTTCTCATTAAAACCCCCCGCCGCTCGACTTGACGGCCCAGATTACGCCCTCTTTTCATAGCACTCCAGTCAAAGCTAGGGCTGGGAATCGATTCCAAAAAGAATTCCGAGGCATTGGGAATCGAGAGTCGATTCCAACGTTTGGAATCGATCCCATTAAGGGGAATCGACTCCTCATTCAGAGCCGTTTTCATTTCAGCAAAACTTATAAATAGCCTCTTGATCGGAAGGCTGCATCCCATTAAGACTGCATATCTCTGTCACCAATGAAAACGAGTCATTTCTAAACTCATCTGAGTGTAATGATGCATGCAATTTGCCTCTTGCTCGCTAATACTTATTAAGTCTGATTCGTTTCCACGAAAAAAAAATCGTTTTTGATAGATCATTTAAATGAACCAGTTCAAAAAACGATTCTGAAGTTTTTTTTACAGGGGAACTGGCTCATGTTGTCCACAATTTTGAGCGCTGCACGACAGAATAGATCATGATGTGATCGAGGGTCTTGATATTATTTACATCTTAAATAATTGCTATTTTTAACCGTTCTATCAGCAAATGAAAGAAAACACAGAGAGAGCATGATATCAGTGGCCGAGAGCGCATCTGACTGACAGCTACGCCACGAGCTCTATATATGTTGTTGTTAAAGTTCAGCTTATTTTGTTTCAGTGTTTGCTAATTTTGTCATTTTAGACATGTCATGTCTTGTTTTATTCATGCAATAAATGCATGTCCACTGCTGAGCTGTGGGTTATGACTAATGCTGCCTTCATGTGATATGGGAAAGATGATGCTTTCCACTTGTGAAGTGGAAATTACCGGTGTGTCGTGTTCAGGTGCTTTAGTTGTCGTAGTGAAGAGAAACATGGCGGACTCGCAATTTGTCCTCACATGCTACTTTGGTAAAACAGACCAAATAAAATAACATGAGAAAATTGCCTCCTTCAGAACACTGTACCGCACAGCACCCTACTGGAGGCGAGCCACGACAAGCTAGCATCTTCTCTTAACGGTATTTTTAAAGACAACACTACGTTTAAATAGCGACGTTATTAAAATCCTTTATGCCCCAGCATTATGGGGGCTACAAACTAACCAACTAAACAGCAGAGAACTTTTAACATCATGCAATGCTTATCATTCAGTATAGTTTCGTTGCTGTCCGCCATGTTGAAAGGTCAAAGTTTATCCCATCTCGGCAACTCGGGTCTCATAAAAAATTTCGAGCTTTCCAGTGGAAATTACAATGTGAGTGGGTGTTCATGTGCAATTTAGATGTCGGATTTTGGTATTTACCATAATTACGATAGCACATGAAGGCAGCATAATTTCATGGGCAATGCAGATAAAATTACAATTTAAAACCAGCCAGAAAAATCTGATTTTTTTGCAAATGAAGCTTCATATTGTGAGAAGGCAACTTTCTACGACCTTTACATCCTGCATTCATTGCGAAATTAGCTTCATCCGATCTTAAAAACAAGAATCCTCAACAACTGTGAGGAATCGATTCTGGAATCGAATCCAATCGATTCCAGAACCAGGAATGGGAATCGGAATCGATTCAAAAAATTTCGGAATCGAACAGCCCTAGTCACAGCGAGCGTTGTCGATTAAGTAATGTATCACGGACATATCTGATGAATCCTATCATAAAATAAAGTGAAGAGAGAGTGTAAATAAGAGATTCATTGATGAACTGTTCCTGATGAACTGAGATGAGTGACAGCTTTTAATGATTTTTAAGGGAGTTTGTAAATGAGATACTGATTTAATACAACAGTTCAATAAACAAGAAATTAATATTAAGTGACTTAAATTCTGACTATAACACTATGCTTGATTTTGCTCTATTTTGTCATCAAAAAAGGTCTGAAACAAGTCACATCTGAGCCGCTGCGCATCTCCATTCAAACACAGCGTCGTTTCATTTATTAATAAACATTTATTTTTGAACAAATCTAGTGAGTCAATGATTCAATTTCCCATTTAGAAAGACATTCACCTTCTTTATTTCTGAATAAATCAGCCGTTCGAATGAGTCAAATGAATATGATATGTTTCAGTAATTAAATCTGACTTGCCGCCACCTACTGGCAGATTTAGTTTCATTTTAAAAAGTATCTTTTTAGTTATTTCATTTAAGATTTCTGTATTCAAAATGTTATATTTAAAATATTAATCTCAACATGAATTTATGAATTTGATTGCACTCATGCCACCGCTGAGCCTCATTAAACATGAAAAAACACCATCAAGCAACTTTTGTGTTCTTCTGTGCCACCTCTGTAGTACAAATTTATTTTGGTAATACTGATTTCATTTGATTGGTAACTTATTCTTATTCAACTTGATCTTCTGTTATTTTAATTAGAAATTTTAAAAAGCTTAAAAAATGTTTTTTTGTTTTTTTAATTTGACATAAAAGATGACATAATCTTGCCAAAAATGCCATTACAAAGGTAAAAACAACCCTGTAAATCACTTTAAGGGGTCAAATATCACCTCGTAATGGATTTGTTTGATTATTGATTAGAAGGTGCTCCTGAAATTGACTGTGCTCCTACATTTAAGTTCCTCCTACAAGGAAAAGTAAGCATGAAGCCCTGATATAGAGAAAAATCCTGGAATGTTTTCCACATAACCCTTAATTTCTTGTCAACTGATGCTTCATTAAAGGAGTTGTTCACTTTCAGAACAAGAATTTACAGATAATGTGCTTACCCCCTTGTCATCCAAGATGTTCATGTCTTTCTTTCTTCCGTCGT
Organism: Garra rufa; assembly: GCF_049309525.1. Lineage (NCBI taxonomy): Eukaryota > Metazoa > Chordata > Actinopteri > Cypriniformes > Cyprinidae > Garra > Garra rufa. Next base: position 42,296,119 of record NC_133373.1, read on the forward strand.
AAAGAAATGGTGTTTTTTGAGGAAAACATTTCAGGATTTCTCTACATATAATGGACTTCTATGGTGCCCCCGAGTTAGAACTTCTAAAATGCAGTTTAAATTTCCTTACGACTAAAGAAAGAAAGACATGAACATCTTGGATGACAAGGGGGTGAGTACATTATCTGTACATGTTTGTTCTGAAAGCGAACTACTCCTTTAAGCCGGAGGGTAAAAACTTTTAGTTTAACTGTTTAGGACAAACAAGGGACTCATAAACAACTATCACTAAGCTGTGGATCATTCAGGTAACAACACAGTATTAAGAATCAAGAGGATGCAAACTTTTTTTTTGGTATGATCCATCTTGCATTCAGCTCGTTGACCTTTTGTTGGTCTATCAGTCATTTGCCAGCTCATGACTGCCAGGTGCTTCTCATTAAAACCTCCCGCCGCTCGACTTTGAGTGACAGCCCAGATTACGCCCTCTTTTCATAGCACACCAGTCACAGCGAGCGTTGTCGAATTGATCAGCGGCATAACCCAAGGGGAGGCGTCCTCTTCTGTAACGAGAGCGCCGTTTTGGCACCCCCCTCGAACATACGCTAAGTCACTTTTTCAGCCTCCCTGAGTGCTTTGTTTGCGTCATGATCGCAAGCGCTGTAGGGTCAGCTCCGTTAAGTCCTAATCTCACCCTACGCGAGGCTCTGTTTATCTGTTGTTTCATTTTCAAACCCAATGCTGATGCTATCAGCAGAGCTCATTGTTGGGTTTGAGTCATGTTTGGCCCGCGTTCTTGCAACTCGAGGGGCTCGAACGTGACGCCAAAGCTCGGTCTTGCTTCTTTGATGCTGAAATCCTGCCACCGGCAAGACGTCTCAAGGTTTCGATCAAATGGGGGGACCTGTATCTGGCACAATGGAGACGTGAGAGATTCAGCTTTTTGAGAGCGAAACAAGACAACAACAACAGTTCGCGCCACCAATTTGCAAAAGTGTCTCGCTCGATTTTCGAGAGAGGTGAAATGCGGCAGAGAAAAGCTATTAAAAACGAAAGGAGAAGGGAAAGGAGTTGTTTGAATAGCTAGATTCCCAGAGAAGTTGGGGTGAGAACGCCATCCGCAATAAACAAGTTGAAGCGTTTTAAGTGAGACTACTTCAGTCGAACCTATTTCTCACTCTGACATAGCGCCTGGCCAATTGACATGCTTTAAACGTGTTTTATAAACACCGGGCTACCCTTCGTACTTGTAGTTTGGAGACTGAGGGATGTTTGGTTGACAGGAGTCCGGCGGTGAGCGCTAGTCGAGTGGCCGGGAGCCAGTTCAGTGATAACTCATCAGACTGTCCCGAGGCTCCCTGAATCACTTTTTAATGTGGCTGTACTCTAAAGACGCCCTGCAATCTTGTGTAATTTGTACAAGCAATTGTTTGCAATCAATTCCCCGCCGTCCACGTGGCTGCATGCACTTCCAGTGGCACTCTGCCTGCTCGACCTTCACTGACAGCTTGTCTTGTTGGCACTGGCTGAACTAGTGTTTGCTCAGTAGTGTTTACTACTGACTGCGGGTCTTCAAACAACAGAATCACACAGGGACCTTGAAGAAATGAACCTTTTAAAAGCCTTTAGTGGAAGGTCAGCACCTCTGTGGACACTGTAGGGGAAAATATGCAATGGGAGAATGGTACTCTCGCATTCTGGGTAGACAAAAATAAAAATAAAGGCCTATAGGAAAATTAATTAATCTTAATCCTAAAACAAATCATCCTATGTTTAAATACCATGCTGGTATTTATCTTTAATTTAACCTTGTGTAGGCAACTAAAATTGCAACAGTAATGGCTTATATTATTATTCACTTACATTATTATAATTTATTTAAATATTATCACTGGTAACACAGGTATACACGCAGTTACATACATGTTACAAATTAATTAGTATTTGAAGCAACACGAACAAAGATAAACTGTCAAATTATTGTTCATTACTGATTGATATTATAAACAGCATTTATTATTCATAAATACATCATACAAATATTTAAATATAACCATGTTTAATATTACACATTAATGGTATTGTTTGCGTTATAATATTTAAATAATATACAAATAAATTATTTTTTATAATAATTATATTAGTTTATTATATATATATAAATGCTGTAAAAAAATACAAAAAATATTGTTTAATAATTTATATATATATATATATATATATATATATATATAAATTATTAAACAATATTTTTTGTATTTTTTACAGCATTTATTATTTATAAATTATAAAAATGAATATAACAAAGAAATGTCAAAATATATAATATAGTAGATCTTTATTTTATAATATAAACTATACAAATATATACAAATAAATATAAATTAAAAAAACAATATTTATATAATATATACAACTTAAAATTAAATAACATGAGCCAAGATTAATGAATAATGTAAAATTGTTCATTTTTTTTACAGTATATATGAAATGTATATGAAAAGGTTTTTGTTGTTTTAAACCAAATTTATTATTTATAAATTCTAATACAAATATGTTAAATATACCAAAGAATTTGTATGTTAAATGTTAGATTTAAAAAATATATATATTTAAATATTATAATAAATAAATAATTTTATTTTATTATATAAATAACAATAAACATAACATAAACCAAAATGTTCCAAAATGTTTGTTCATTGCTGTTATATTAAATATTTGATATATTTTTTTTATATTCTATTAAAAAATTCTAATATATAAAAAAGAAAATTACATTATATTAATGTAATAAATTAAATAACATGAATTAAGATTAATACATGTTGTGAAATAGTTCATTATTGTTATATTAAATATCTGACATATTTTTATTCTATTATTAAAAATGTCATATATAAAATATATAAATAAAAAAGTAAATTAGATTTAAATTATTATTTAAAATAATATTCAATTGTACATCAAATAATTTATGTACAACTTGAAATGATAAAAAGAAAGAAATAAGTATATAACCAAGATTAATAAAAACTCTAAAAGCTTTGTTTAATTGTTTCACATTAGCTATTGTATTAACTAAATGTGACCCTGGACCACTAAACCAGTCTTAAGTAGCACAGGTATATTTGTAGCAATAGGCAAAAATACATTGTATGGGTCAAAATGGTCGATTTTTCTTTTATGCCAAAAATCATTAGAATATTAATTAAAGATCATGTTCAATGAAGATATTTTGTAAATTTCCTCCACTAATTATATCAAAACTTGATCTTTGATTAGTAATATGCATTGCTAAGAATTTCATTTGAACATCTTTAAAGGCGATTTTCTCAATATTTAGATTTTTTTGCACCCTCAGATTTCAGATTTTTAAATAGTTGTATCTCATCCAAATATTGTCCTATCCTAACAAACCATACATCAGTGGAAAATGTACAAGTATATGTATAATTGTCTAATTGGTTCAAAAACAGTGGTGAACTCTGTGCTGTTCATTTAATCCTAATTATACACTTACAACTTCACCTGTTAGAAGGTTGATTAAATGTGACCGTTCCGCACAAATGTAAACATGGAAATAAACTCAAGTGTCTGAACAATCATCACAACAATTAAAGATGATCGTGGACTCCCGATCGGACAAATAAAGAGATTCTTCTTCTTCGTGTTTATCTAGTGCTATGTACTGAATGCAACTTAATTTAATTACCGAGTTAATTTAGTTTATGAAATGGCTTTTATGATGCCATAGCACAGCAATCACTGAGCTAATTGAAGCCTGAAAACCTCCTACTGCAAGTAAAGATGGTGCGTCTCAATCTGCCGTATCAGTCCTGCTGTTCTTCTGCTACGATTGAGCCCCTGAGCAAAGCAAACAACCCCATAAAAGCCTTTCACCAAGGCAGACCACAAATACCGAAGCACCTCCTGGTGCCGTATTGACAAATACATGTTTTTAAATTGTCTACGGGTGAAAATTTAGATGCGCAAATGGACAATTTTCATTTTCCATTAACAAACTGTTGTTGAAGCGATGTACCTACCGATCATGGGGGACTCTATAAAGCTCCAGGTGTTGGTCTGAGGGACGTAAGACTGTAAAACACCAGCCGAGCGCCCGGCCTCGTTCACGCCGCCGAACACGTAGATCTTCCCTCCGCACACCGTGGCAGCTGCAGAATGAACCGGCTTGGGCAGCGGAGACACCGTCTCCCACTGATTCGTGATGGTGTCGTACCTGAAGAAAACACAACAGAGACGTTTATTAGCATTGTTGCGGTTTATATAGTTCTAGCTGCAACGGACATGTCTCGCAATGAGTCCTAATAAAGACACGCACTGTGCTTTGAGACGAGACTGCATGTAAAAACAACACTATTTGCAAGTTAGTAGCTGCAACAGCATGGTATCACCAGGGTTGTGCAAAATTCACAATTGAAGATGGCTCTCTTTTATTTATGAGGATTTTTGAATTGGCCACATCTTGCAGGAAGTCAAATAGAAACTTGAACTGGATTGCAATTAAAATAAATTCAACACACATAATGCCAAATTTAAAGATACACTACCAGTCAAAAGTTTGGACACACTTGACTTAATGTTGTTTTGTTGTTGTTGTTGTTGTTTTTACTTTTTAGTCAAATATTAATTATTTAAAAAAATACAATATATTCGTGAATTGATTTGATTTGATTTGAACTGATTTTTAAATTCAAATTGCGCCAAGGAATGATTCTCAGTTTGTTTTTAAGAAAAACCGAAGTTAACATTTTTTTCTCCCATGGATAAAAACAAATGTTTTCCTTAAAAAAAACTGAGAATCATTCCTTGGCACAATTTGTATTTTTATATATGTTTTTCAAAATAATTAATATTTGACAAAAACAATAAATAAAATACAAAAAATAATTAAAGCAAGTGTGTCCAAACTTTTGACTGGTAGTGTACATATATATACTGTATACATGCATACAGTACATTTTTAAAATAATTAAATATAAGGTAATATACTGTATAGATGCATTCTAAACATTATCTAGCTATAATGATACAAACAATAAAGTTATAAGAAAAAATGAAATATATAGACAAAATAGGTGAAATTTTAGATATTATCAATATGAAATAATAAAAAAAAAACAAATATTAAATATAAACAAAAGGTAATTTATTAAATATGATTAAACAATTAAAAATCTCTCGCTCTATATATTAGCAATACATGAAATACACAAGTTCATGTAATAAATATGAAACAAATAGAAAAAATATATATAGACAACATTGGTGGTATTTCAGATATTATCTATCTAGAATTTTTTTTTAAACTAATTAAATATGATGCCATGTATATAAACAAACAGTTTATTAAAGTTATTAAGTGAAATAAATAGACAAAAAGGGTGGCATTTTAGATATTATATATCTTGAAATAAAAAAAACATTAAATAAATATGAAATATATAAACAAAAGCTAATTTATTAAATATGATTAAACAATTAAAAATGTCTCATTATATAAACAATTTATGAAATATATAAACAAAAGTTCAAAATGTAATAAATATGATGAAATATGAAACAAACTGAAAAAAGCTAATATATGAAATATATAGACAAAAGATGACATTTTAAATATTATCTATCTTTTGTCTTTCGGTTTCCTAGATTGCATCACACACACATACATATATATATATACTGTATATATATAAACAATACATAAAATATAAACAAAAGTTCATAATGTAATAAATATGATGAAATATATAATAAAACCAACAGAAAAAAGGTTATTAAAATTAAATATATAGACAAAATGTGGTATTTATGAAATTATCTATCTAGAAATAAAAAATAGATGATATTAGATGATAGATTATATTATCTAAAACTAAAAAAACATTAAATATGAAATATATAAACAAAAGGCAATTTATTAAATATGATTACATTAAAATGTGGTACATAAAATAAAATATATAAACGAAAGTAATTTTATTAAACTTGATTAAATATATAGACTATTATCTAGAAATTCAAAAAAATTATTAAATATGATGAAATGAAAGTAAATCATTAAAAATGAAAAATGTTATTAAATATTTAGAATAAATGGGTGGCATTTCAAAGATGATCCTTTTTAATAAATTAATATTTATTATTTTTAAATATATTTTGACTAAATAAGTGGCATTTCATTTTTTGTAATATATAAATTAACTTTTGTTAATATTTTTATATATAATCTTTATATGTGACCCTGGACCACAAAACCAGTCATAAGGGTCAAATTTTTTAAATTTAGATATTATTGGGACAATATTAACTATTTGAAAATCTGGAATCTGAGAGTGCAAAAAAAAAATCTAAATATTGAGAAAATCGCTTTTAAAGTTGTCCAAATTAAGTTCTTAGCAATGCATATTACTAATGAAAATTTACGTTTTGATATATTTACAGTAGGAAATTTACAAAATATCTTCATGGAACATGATCTTTACTTAATATCCCAATAATTATTTTTGCCATAAAAGAAAAAAATCCATAATTCTGACCCATACAGTGTATTGTTGTCTATTGCTGCAAATATACCCGTGCCATCTATCCGTCTATTTATCTATCTAGACAGTTTACATTTTTTAACAGTTTCTGTCAATGCTGTCAAGCCAACACTATTCCAGCATTTCTAGTAAGAAGTTGAGTTACTTAATTACAATTTGAATTTGTACATATTTTACAAGGTGGCTAATTCGTATGACCTTGCTCGTATAAATTTGTAAAAAAAAATTGTTTGGATTTTACGAGGCCTCAGATTTATAAGAATTCGTACGAATAACCATCCCTAAAACTACCCCTCACAGAAGTTGTACAAAATCGTACAAATTAGCCACTTCCTAAAATAAGTACAACTTGCTCATGAGACAGTGTTGTTAATTCCGCAACCAGTTTGCAAAGTTACTCAAATTAAAAAAGTAAAGAGCTTCTTCTGACTTCAGTTTGGAACGGAGCACAGTCTTGGCTATCATCAGTGATGAAGTGTCTAATGAAATGTCTCCCGGCCCTTCTGCCGATGAGTCACGCGTGTTCACGTACGACCCAGCGGAGCCGCGCGACCATACGGCGCATCACGGTTCCTCGCTTCACAGTATGTCGCGCGCTGCCATCAGAGGCCCGAACACGCAGCCATCCAGCTGGAGAGCTCATCCCGCGCCATTGTTCTCAGGATCAGTAATCAGGCCTCCGTCGATCCTAATTGCTCTCAATGACGACCGAGAGAACTCCACCAGCGTCTGTCCGTGTTCATCTGTCTCCTGTCAGGGCGTTCGGCACAGAAAAGGTCAGCGCGAACGGCTGAGTCAGCTAGAGAGGACCGGACAGCGGCTGAAGCATTTGGCTCTTGCGGCTATTGATGAATGAATCAAACACACGAGGACAAGGAACGCAATTATGCAGCGAACGAAACTGATTACTAACCGCAGATACTTTCTGTATGATAAATGCATGAACAGCTTTGCCAATATTTCAATTCACTGCAGGCAACATTAGTGAAGGTATAAAGATGATGAGAAAAGGAATACAGCAGGAAGGAAGAAAAGCCTCGGGCTACAAATACATTAGCAACAGCTAGCACAAATCGAGTGAGACTGCAGCCATCAAACAATGCAAAAACGCTGAAAAGTAATGACAAGTGACTCGACTATCTGAGTTTACCTTCGATAAGTTTGACTTTTTAAGCGCACACTTGAATAAGATCGTCGTCTCCGCTCTTTTGACACTACAAACTGATTTTTACTACGTTTATTCCATCAGTCTTATTTATGGTGTGCTTTACTGTTGTAGTTGCTGAGCATTTGTCTGCATCGTTGTTTCTTTACTCCATTACTTCCCTGCAATGGGATAATAAACTTGGCATCAGCTTTGACTCCATGAATTTAGTACACTTTTTTTTACATTAACGGATTTTTTAAGGTTTAGTTGTACAAATCCATGTTTCCCCATTTAAGAACTACTGTATAAGAAATGTTTGATAGGCTAATATATATTATAATTTTAATTAAACAAGCACACTACTAGTCAAAAGTTTTTGAACCGGTCTTTTCTGCTCACCAAGCCTGCATTTATTTGATTTAAAAGACAGCAAAAGCAGTAATATTGTGAAATATGTTTTACTATTTCAAATAACTGCTTTCTATTTGAGTTTTTTTGTTAATGTAATTTATTCCTGTGATCAAAGCTACATTTTCAGCATCATTACTCCAGTCTTCAGTGTCACAGGATGCTTCAGAAATCATTCTAATATGCTGATTTGCCATTCAAGAAACATTTATTATTATTATCAATATTTAAAACAGTTTTTTTTTCAGGATTCTTTGATGAATAGAAAGATCCAAAGATTAGCATTTATCTGAAATAAAAAGCCTTTGTGACATACACTTTAACATTCAAAAGCTTGGAGTCAGTATTTCAGTTTTTTTTTTTATTTTAGGAAATAAATTATAGAAATGGATACTTTTATTTGGCAAGGATGCTTTAAATTGATCAAAAGTGATGATAAAGACATTTATAATGTTACAGAAGATTTCTATTTCAGATAAATGCTGTTCTTCTGAACATTCTATTCATCAAAGAAACCAGAAAATCTGTTTTCAACATAATAATAATAATAATAAATGATTTTTGAACAGCAAATCAGAATATTAGAATGATTTCTGATTTCTATTTCATATTACAAGTGTCAAATTTAGAGACTTTTTGCTATTTAATAGTATATTTAATAGTATTTTTTGAAAATATTAATTTGCACAACATAAAACAATAATTACAATACAAATATTTAGTTGCACATTTTTCATGCATCTTATTTGAAATTCTCAATTTTTACACAAATTACAGCGCTGACACATATACCACATAGTTCGACTTAGTAATTTTGTGCCATTTTTTAATTGTTTAAATATATTTTTTGATATTGTTAAACTATTTTATTAATATATATATATAAAATTTTAGTTTTAGTATTTTCTAAATTCATTTTATTTCAGAAAGTTTTTTTATTCTAATTTTTCAATTTTAGTTTTAGTAATTTTGGTAATTTTCTTCTTTTCATTTAATTAGCTTTTTATTTTTATAATTAGTTTTAATAATTTAATTTAGTTTTAATAATTTGAGTACTAACTTAAATTAGTTAATTTCTTATTTTCATTCATTTTTGGTATTTTCTAAATTAAATGAATTTTATTTCAGAATGTTTTACATTCTAATTTTCAATTTCAATTTTAGTTTTAGTAATTTTGTTAAGCACATACTTCATTATTTTCGTATTATTTTTTACATTTCTATTTATCTTTAATTTATTTTTACTTTTAAATTAAGAAAATTTTAAGTTTCGTTTTTATTTTATTTAGTTTAGTAGTAATTTTGTTCCATTTTTATGATTTATTATTATTATTATTATTATTATTATTTAATTTTATTTTTTGCATTTTTAGTATTTAGAATTGATATTTTCTAAATTAAATATATTTTATTTCAGAATGTTTGCCAAGGCAAAATCTCACATTTTTTCCAAGTTTTTTTATTCAAATTTTAAAATTTTTGTAATTTTTTTTTTATATTTAATTCATTTTTATTTTTAAATAAAACTAATTAGATTTCAGTTGAGCAACTGTGTGACATTTTTGAAAATCATATTTGAAAATCTGGGATCTGAGGGTGCAAAAAAAATCGAAATATTGAGAAAATCGCCTTTAAAGTTGTCCAAATGAAATTCTTAGCAATGCATATCACTAATCAAAAGTTAAGTTTGATATATTTACAGTAAGAAATCTACAAAATATCTTCATAAAACATGATCTTTACTTAATATCCTAATGATTTGTGCCATAAAAGAAAAATTGATAATTTTGACCCATACAATTATGGCTATTGCTACAAATATACCAGTGCTACTTAAGACTGGTTTTGTGGTCCAGGGTCACATATATTGCTCAAATACAGTCAAAGTGATCCCAAGACGACCTTTCTAGGCCAGTGCACTATAGAGGCGGACTTAGAAGGGAATGAAATGCGAGTGAGTGGAGTGAATAAGGTATGAAGCACCTCATAATAAATGTTATCCAGTCGGATGCGCCGGACCGATCTGTCCTCTGTGATGATCTCATCAGCGCTCCTGTAATTATAAGAGCTACTGTACTGTGACCCACATTCACCCGCCTCACAATCCACTCTCTATTTAATCACACGAGAGCCAGAGGGGAGGGAGGAAGAGGCGGAGTCTCTGATTGGCTGCTTTGATAACCTGTGCCTGCAGGGAGCCAATGAGATCAGCCTGAGGATGCGCATCCAGTGATGAGGGCTGTTAGGAAACATGAATAGAAAATCTCCTCGTGTTCGCTCTGATAAAGCCAGCGGCTCATTTAAATGATAGCGAACGGCACTTCTGAGCTCCCGTCTGACCTTATCGTTCCTCCCGTCCTTGACGAAGCGCTTTATCTGCCGGCCCTCTCAGGTATATCCACACAACGCGATTGGGGTCAAGGGTCAAGTTCGCTCCACTTGGCGTGCCGGCGGCGTAGACACGCTCAGCGAGGGCTGGAATCGATACGTGGAGGGCGCCTGTGGCCTCTCATTATTTGAGGGATTTCTACAGCATTAAGCAAATGATCTGTGCTAGATTGAATAGCATCAAACACACCTGCACCGTGCAAATCAAACCCTTTGTTAATGCACCAAGATGATGGAGTTCATTAGTCTGTTTACTGTGATTGTTATTAGTGGTGTTTGCCAAGGTAAACATCCTCGATGGACGAGTCAACATCTGCAGGAAACTAGAAACCACATAGCAACAACCTAAAATCAGTGTTATTTTAGTATTATTTACATATTATTGTAATATTTATAACAAATTTTGCTAGATTTAGATGAAGATTTAGTTTTAATTAATTTTCTTTCGTTTTAGAGTAATTTAAATAATTTAAGTACTAACTTAAATTTATGCAGTTATTTGCCAAGGCAACATTTCTAATTTTCATTGTTTTTTTTTACTTTACTTCTAGAAATTTTGTTATGTGATTTTGCCATTTCTAATAATTTTTTTCCCTTTTAGCTTTTTAGTTATTTCAGTTTAGTTTTAGTAATGTTGTGCCAATTTAATCATTTTTATTATTTCTGTTTAGATTAATTAATTCATTATTATTATAATTATTATACTTCATTTTACTTTTAGTATTTTTAGTTTTTGTTTTTTATATGTTGTAAATTAAATTCATTTTATTTCAGAATGTTTGCCAAAGCAAAATGACATTTTTTTAATTCAAATATTTCATTTTAATTCTAGTTTTTAGTAATTTTTTTATGCACATCTTAAATTTTCTTCTTTTTATTTTTATATTTCTATTTATCTTTAGTTTATTTTTATTTTTAAATAAAATGTTTGTTTTCAGATTAGTCTTTGCAATTTTACAATTAATTTATTTATTTTAAATACTTTTTGTATTATTATTATTATTATTATTATTATTATTATTTTGTTTTAATTGTAGTATTTTGAATATTTTCGGTATTTCATAAAATAAATTAATTTAAATTTCTCATGTTTTCTAAAAATCTTATTTTTTAATTCAATTTTAGTTTTAGTAATTTTCATATCCTAAATATTTTTTTTCTATTTAGCTTTATTTATTTATTTACTTTTAGTATTTTTTAGTATTTTTGGTATTTTCTCAAATAAATTAATTACAATTTTAGTTTTAGTAATTTTGTTAAGCACATCCTTAATTTATTTATTTATATTTATATTTAGCTTTATTTATTTACTTTTAGTATTTTAGGCATTTTTAGTATTTTCTAAAATAAATTAATTTAATGTTCTCATATTTTTTATTCAAATTTCTCATAAAAATTTTTGTTTTAATAATTACGGCCATCCTTAATAATTAATATCCTTAATAAATTATATTTAGTTTTAAAATAGGATTTATTTATTTATTTATTTGTTTATTTATTTATTTATTATTATTATTTAGTTTTTTATATATAAAAAATGTTTCTAGATTTTCTAGAAGCTTTGTAGATTTAGTTTTTGGTATTTTTCAAAATAATTTTATTTTTAATTCTTTTATTTATTAATTTAGTATTTTAGTTTTAGTATTTTAAATATTTTTTTTTACAATAAAAAATGTTTTATTGTAAGTTTTTTTTTTTTCAAATATATTCATTTCTTTTTTTGTTATTTATTTATTTAAAAATATTTTTATTTTATTTTATATTTGTCCCCCAATTAACCAAAACACATTTGAACACTTTTAGATTTAGTTATCACTGCTTGAGATCCATAGAACTCTGTGGAATATGCATAGCAACAGTTGGTAACCGCACAATCTTGCATAAAGCACAGCTCATAACTGTGAGGAACTGCAAACATCCAGCTATGAATGCATTTAATTCATAATTATTACCATCTTTCATATTACTGCTCTTGCCGTTTTATAAAAGAAACGAGTCCCGAGAGGCCATTCTAATGATTTTACAGCAGTTAGGAGGCTTTTTAGCTTCACGTCATGCCTAATTACACTCTTTTCTGGGGTAAAATCACTGTAACGCGGTCTCTTGTGGCTTATAGCTTTAATTCACATAATATGCATGTAGAATTCAACACATTTCATAGTTTCAGAACTATTTCGTTCACAACAAGAATGTTTCTTTTTTCTTTTGGACAATAAAAGCAAGACTCAATCTCAACTTGTCAAGGATAACAAAGTCAAAGGCTGCTTTTCATTGCCGTCTTTGTTATCATAAAATAATACAAGGCATCCGCATGTACATAAAAACGAATATAGAGAGACTAACAAAAGCATTTTTACATTTATCTTTCATTACTGTTTTATCAGAGATGAACTGCAGTCAACTACAGTCAAAACAGCTGTGAATATGTTGAATATGTTTTTAAATAAAACATTTCTGCTCTTATATAGATTCTGATCAAATAATAAATTTATTTCATATATCAATACATTGCCATTAACATAATATAGATTTAATTTTTCATTTCAGTTTTAGTAAGTACAGCACTAATTTTATTTTTTATACCAATTTCATAATTTGTTTAAGTTGTTTTTTATGTTTGTTTTTTTATTTGTAATTTTATGTATGCTATTTTTAACAATTTATAAAATATATTTGAATTACATTTATTTCGGTTTTAGTTTGAGTAATTCTAATATTAATTTAAACATTTTATTTCAGAATTTTGCCAAGACAACCTTTCTAATTTTCAGGAGGTTTCTTTCTGTTTTTATTCTTTATCTTTAAATTACGTTTTCAATTCAATTCAATTTTAATTTCAGCTATTTTGTTATGTGCATCTGGCATTTTATTTCAAATCATTTTATTTCAGTTATTTGCCATGCATTTTTATTCAAGTTTTTAGAGTGTTTTTATTTACATTTCAATTTGAGTAATTTTATGTGTATGCCATTTTTATTTATGTATTTATGTATTTTTAAATTTCTTAAAATTTTAGTTTTAGCAATTTTTATGTGCCTCTGCCAATCAAATATTTATATATTTATATATTTAATTTTTTAACTCATTTTATTTCAGTTATTTGCAGTTATTAAGGCAACATTTCTAATTTATTTTTGTTTTTATTATTTTGTTTTAGTTTTAGTACTTTTATGTGTGTGCCATTTTTATAGTTTTTTTTTTCATATTAAGTATTATTTTTATTTCTGTTTTAGTTTTAGTAATACTATTATTAACTTAAACATTTTATTTCAGAATTTTTGCCAAGACAACATTTGTAATTTTCAGTTTTCAATTCAATTTTAGTTTTAGCATTTTATATGTGAATCTGCCATTTTAATATTATTACTTTTTTCCAATTTCAATTTATTTTTATTAAAAAATAATTATTTCAGTTATTTGCCAAGGCAACAAGTTTTTATAGTGTTTTTATTATTTTATTTTAGTTTTAGTAATTTAATGTGTACGGCATTTTTATTTTATTTTTTATTTTATTTTATTTTTTCATTAAATATTATTATTCTAGTATTAACGTAAACATTTTATTTCAGAATTTTTGACAAGACAACATTTCTAATTTTTTGGGGGGGGGGGGGGTCCTTTTTTCTTCTTTTTTTATTAGTTTTTCAATTCAATTTTAATTTTAGCAATTTTTTTATGTGCATCTGCCATTGTATTATTATTATTTTTACATTTCTATTTTAATTTAATTTTATTTATTTTTCATTTTAGTTCATTTTTAACGTAAACTCACTTTTCTGTTCTTACGTGGATTTTGATCAAAGAATAAAGTAAATATTAAATATCAATGCAATATTTAATTTATATAATATAATATATGTTTCATACTAGTTTTTTATTACTTTTAGTTTACTTTTATTTCACTGTGTTATTCATTTTAAGACTACTATTACTTTGCTTTAAACAATTTCAGTTTACAAATGTTTTGAAATCTAGTTTCCATCATATTTAAAATTTAACAATAAATGCCTGTTCTGTGCAATGAAACACATGGCTGCAGATAAATGCATTAAAATAGATGTGTTTTTTTTTTTTAAAGAAGCATTGTGATGGCAGAATAAGACATTCTCTCACCCTTTGTGGCCCGTCACAATAAATAAACAGCATTTGATGGACTTAATTTACAGTCTGAATCTTGTTTCACGCACGCTAAAGCGGTTTGTAATTGAGGTTACGGCCCCTCACAGAGACATCACTGACGGCTTCGGCTTCCTCACACGTTCACGCCGCTGCAATTAAACTTCTGTATTATTTATTGTGAAGTAATCAGCACAGGAAATGGCTTAAGCCGTGAACGGCTGCGGTGTAAACGCGTTCGTCCTCAGTGACGTCACAATCTCAGCACGAATATCGCTCACTGCACTGTCTCAACACGCCTGGCTTTTGTTTCTGCCGAGAACGGCTGGGGAAAGACTGGGTCGCGTCTGAGATCTCTGACAGGCTTCCCTGCGTTCGTCCGGCTACAAACGCTGTAGCTGTCACCGGGATCAGAGGTTAATTGTGCAGGGACACTGCGGGATGACAGCCACGTCATAGTCCTTCTCCTGGGAGGATAAATACAAGTCGCCAATTCTCTTTAGAAACGAGCGACCTTTGCTTCCTGAGGTCTTTATAAAGGTCATCCGGCTGGACGCTCTATAGATAAAGATCTTTACAGGCCAGTTTGCCAGTCTTGACGAACTGCTGTGACACAAGTTATTAAAAGATCTAGAGAAATGAATGCCAGGACTAAGTCCCTCTGCTAGATGTGCACTTGTTTATTGTAGATTATTATTGTTAAGTTTAATACTGTCACTTTCAATATGACAGTTGTTCAAGATGTTTCATAACAATAAAATATGGTCAAAAAAATTATATGTATATATATATTTAGGTCTTTCTGCCTCAAAATGTTACATTTAATTTAGTGTGTTACTTGCTGTATCTTCAGAATTAATTTAGAATTTTACTGAAAATTGTTCCTACACCATTTTTATCTTTTTCAGTGCAATACAAGAACTTAAATATATATAAAAATGCACAGCAGAATAATTAATAATAAAAGCAGAATAATAAATAAGTAAATAAATCTAAGAATATTTAACAAATATAAGACAAAGAAATGATACAAATATAAATGATGCCTTTGAAAGAAACATGAATGAATAATAATACAACAATAATTATTATATTATTATTTTTATTATTAATAAAAAAAATAAAATAAAAAAAAAGACATCTATTTTCTAAATCAGCATATTCCTTCTGTCTGGACATAGAAATGTTTGTTTGAAAGACACATTTAAAATAAAAAAATAAATAATAATAATAACATAAAATAAACTAATAAAATAAAAAAATAAAAGGACAAATATAAGCAGACATATAAAATAAAATAAAAAATAAATAAATAAATCTAAGAATATTTAACAAATATAAGACAAAGAAATTATACAGATATAAATGTGCCTTTGAAACAAACATGTGAATAAATAATAATAGACAAATTAATTTTATAAAAATTAATTAATAAAAAAATACAAAAAATAAGACATGTATTTTATAAAGCAACATATTCGTTCTGTCTGGACACAGAAATGTTTCTTTGAAAGAGATATTTAAAATGAATGAATAAATAATAATAATAGCATAAAATAAACCAAAATAATAAAATAATATTTATAATATAATAAATAATAAAATAAAATGAATTAAAAGAAAAATTAGCTCATAAGGATAAATGTCCAAGAATATTTGGCAAAAATAAGCAGACAAATAGCATAAAAAATTAAATAAAATAAGTAAATAAATGTTAAATAAATCTAAGAATATGTAATAATAATTATTATTAAAAGAAATGTTTCTTTGAAAGACACATTTTAAAATAAATAAATAATAATAGCATAAAATAAACTAATAAAAGAAAAGAACAAATATTCAAGAATATTTAACAAAAAATAAATAAATCTAAGAATATTTAACAAATATAAGACAAAGAAATTATACAAATATAAATGTGCCTTTGAAAGAAACATGTGAATGAATAATAATAATAGAATAATTATTATAATATTATATTATTATTTAAAAAAAGTAAAAAAAAAAAATAAGACTTGTATTTTATAAATCAACATATTCCTTCTGTCTGGACATAGTAGAGTTTCTTTAGAAGCATATTTAAAATAATAATAATAATAATAATAATACCATAAAATACTAAATAATTAAAAATATAATAAAAAAAACAAAATAAAATAAAATAAAAATGTGCTCAGACGGACAAATATCTAAGAATATTTAACAAATATAATAAGACAAAGATAATATACAAATATAAATGTGCACTAAAAAGAAACATAGGGTTTAACATTATTTAAATTGTTGAATACAAATACAAATAATAATATAAAATATATACAAATGTATTTTTATTTTCTCAGCCAGACAAAAAAAATATATATAATTAAAGTCAGCAGAAATAAATATAATATACTACATTAATAAAACAATTATACAAAAAAATATACTAGTTTTATAATAAATACTAAATATAAATACTATATTTCTATTTTAAATTAAATATATATAAATTAATGAAGGTATGTATGTAAATATGCATTTCTACAAAAAAAAAAAAAAAATCATGTTTAATTCAGTGTGCTACTCACTATTTCCTCTTCTTTCAGGACTCAAATACATATAAATGCACAGCTGAATAATTAAAAGAAAAATGTCAAAGAACCATTCCGGAATCAAATCATGACTTCTAGAATTGGATCAAATCGAGAAATGCCTAAAGACTTCCACTTCTCACAGAAACTAAATGGAAAAAACTCCATAAAACAAATTAAAACCTGCTGAAGCTAACTAAACCAAAAGTGCAAAGAGCATTTGAATGAAACCAAATGAATATAAAAATGCAAAGGATATCAACCTGGTCACGGAGCGTCTCTGAACGTCTTAATTACGGTGTGTGTTATCTGCTGCGCTGCTAATAGCTTCATTACTGTCTCTAAATTAATTCTTTAGAGCTTCTACACTTTGGTCAAGAATATTGACAGAAATCAGCGTCGTATCAATAAATGAACAGGCTCCAGAGATGATATGTAACTTACATTGCTTCATTATTTAATACAGTTATACACTTTTTAATTATTCATCAAAGTTCAGGTTGAAATATCGAAAGTACAAAAGCAAATAAAAAACGAATAGCCTCACTGCATACTTATTATTCTTATAGAGTCACACTACATTCATTTACAGAAGCAAATAACCTTCAGAATCAAGCAAGAACTACCGGAATTACAGAAGAAAACATAAACCTGATCATGGGCCAGAAAAATCCTACAGAATAATAACCGAACAACAAAACTATTTAATCAAGGACAGAATAAACACTGAATAAATGCTCAAGCAGATGCCTGTGTTTTTTATTTTCAATGAAAGGTGAAGATGCTCAAACCAAAACACTGATACAAACATGATCATTTCTAGCTGTTACAATCACCATTTACCAGCAAACTATTATATAATGAAGTCCCACAAAGATTTAGACCAAATCATTTAAATTGACTCAAAACACCAACTAAATTGATTTGATTTTGTTTCGGTTTATTTGTAAAGAAATAACACCTTTTCACTCAGAAATCAAAATAAAACTAAATAAGATAAAAGAAATAACATAAAATATGTTATAAAGCAATAAATAAGTAAAAATATATTTTATAAAGTAACATATTCCTTCTATTTGGACATAGTAATGTTAATTCACCTATTCACTCATAAATCATTAAATTAAATTTAATTTAATTTAATAAAAAAAAATATATATATATAATAATATTTTATAAAACAAAAATAAAACAAAATAAAATAAATAATATAAAAATATTTTATAAAGCAATAAATAGGTAAAAATATATTTTATAAAGCAACATAGTCCTTCTTTCTATAGTAATGTTAACTCACAAATCATAAACTAAACTAAAATAAAACAAAATAAATGTTTTTTAATCAGCATATTCCTTTTATCTGGACATAGTAATATTAACTAATCTATTCACTCACAAATCATAAAATATTTTATAAATCAAGATTTTAAAAAAAAATCTGGAAATAGTAATGTTAACTCAATTTTTTTTTAAATTACATACAAATAAATAATAATAATAAAAAAATAAATAAATAAATAAATAAATAAATATATATATTTAAAAAAAAATATATATATATATATATATATATATATATTTTTTTTTTTTTAAATTGACATATTGCAGCAATGTTAACTCACCTATTCACTCACAAATCATGAAATTAAATTAAAAAATAAATAAATAAATTGTAGAAATCAACATATCCATTCTATTTTGACTTAGTAACGTTAACTCACCTATTCAATCACAAATAATAAAATGAAATATTTATTTTATAAATCAACATAACATATAAAAATAAATAAATAATAGCAATTAACATATTCATTCTATTTGGACATAGTAATGTTAACTCACCTATTCATTTACAAAATAAATCAACATATTCATAAAATAAAATAAAATAAAATAAAACATTTATTTTATAAATCAACCTATTCTAGCAATATTAACTCAGCTATTCACTCACAAATCATAAATAAATAAATAAAATAACAAATATATTTCTTCTATTTGGACATAGTAATGTTAACTCATCTATTCACTTACAAATCATAGATAAAATAAAATAAATAACAATTTGCTTTCAAGCACCTAACATAGTTGACAGATTATTGACAGACTTTTCCTTGATTTTAATGCTGGCTGGTGTTTGGACTCGCTTCAACTAAGTGACTATCCTTCCAAGCGTTTTATAAGCGTTAAATCCACCGACTACTTCCTCCTTGTATCTTAACATCCTTTAACCGCTATTTTGCCTCCTGGTGGATAAAAATGTTCTTTTTGTTTGTGTTTGCAGTCCGCATGAGATGTTCATTTCATCTGACGTTAGCTCTGTTAACATTCATCTAATCTGCTCTTAAAGGGCCGGTATGATCAGATAAGTCTAATAATCTCTCTGATCTCACCAATTTGTGATGTGGCTCTTCCAGGCTTCCAGTGGCGTTTGCACACACAGTATCCGTTCTCCATCGCTCTCTATCGCTGCAGAGGGCACCTTGAGCCTCCATCAGGAGAACTCCGCACAGCACTCCGACTTAATTGGATTTGTGCATCACACACAAATTGTGACATTACAAGTCGACGGCGGAGTAGGTCATGCGCCAATTACCAAAGCTCGCGGTCGCGGCCACGGAAGCTCGCCTAAGACTTCATTACCTGCCCGGCGCTTCCCTTTTCATTATGTGCTGAATGAAGCGGTGCTTACCATACACCCGAGTGCTGCCGCTTGAGTCGGCGCAGGATCCACGGACGCAAAAGAACAGCCTGTGACTGCGTTTGGTGTCTTTAATGAGACAAAGCCGTCTTTCACTGCTGCCTGTGGTCTGCTTTCAAGAAAGACTAAGTGGAACATTACTTTACTTTGGTCTGAGTTTACGTATCAACTTCAACTCTTGATTTCATTTTTTAAAAAGGCTACATTATTGTCGTCTATCTACTCCTCACAGGTTCGAATGGTGATGATATTATGGTCACAAATTATGTTTTATTAATGTTTTTGAAATAAGTCTCTTATGCTCACCAAGGCTGCATTTATTTGATCGAACATACAGCAAAAAACAGTATATTGTGAAATATTTTTAACATTTAAAATAACTGTTTTCTATTTGAATATATTTTAAAATGTAATTTATTAATGTGATGCAAAGATGAATTTTCAGCATCATTACTTACTACAGTTTTCTGTCACATGATCCTTCAGAAATCTATATAATAATAATAATAATAAAATATATTATAGATGTATATTATAAACCAGAAATAATTATTATTATTTCAGAAATAATAAATATATTTTAGGTATTTATATACACAAGTAAAAAATAAATAAATATATATATATATATATAATATATATATATATATATATATATATATATATATATATATATATTCTATCTTAATAATTTAATAGTATTTATAGTATTAAATGTTATATTAATATTTCAGATATAACATATATTTTAGGCATTTATATACAAGTATTTATATATATAATATATAAAATTATATTCACTATCACATTATTCTTCTGAAATCCATATAATAAAAATAACAAAATTATATATATAATATTAATACATAATATTGTATTATATTTTTACAAATATTTCTAGTATTTATATCATTACATATTATAGTAATATTTCAGATACAATACATATATTTTTGCCAAGTAAAAATAATTAATATTGTTATATAAAATATAAAAAGATAAAATATTCACTGTCACATAATCCTTCTGAAAACCATATAATAATACAAATAACAAAATTGTATATATAATATTAATACATACCGGTAATAATATTGTATTTTAATATTTTTTATATAAAATATATAAATTAATATAAACATTTTATAGTAATATTTCAGAGATATAATAAATATATTTTAGACATTTATATACAGAAGTAAAAATTATTTATATATATATATAATCTTTCTGAAATCTATATTATAATACAAATAAAAACTCTCTCTCTCTCTCTCTCTCTCTCTCTATATATATATATATAAATATTTATAGTATTTATAATATTAAATATGAGTGTATATATATATATATATATATATATATATATATATATATATATATATATATATTTCAGATATATAAATATATTTTATGCATTTATATACACAAGTAAAAATATTTTATTATATTATATTATTAGATAATATTTTATAATATATTTTTATCGTTCTTACACTTCAGTATAAATGGTAACTTTAAAATGAAGAAAACCTAAAGAACAGCATTTATATTTAAAAAAATTATAAATGTCTTTACTGTGATTTTTTAAAAGTTTATTGATTTATTGCATCCTTCCTTCTGAAATCCATATAAAAATAAAAAATTATATATAATTTTAATATATAATAATATTAAAACGGTCTATTTTAATAATTTTAAAATATTTTAGGTAATTGTAGGAATATTTCATTTATATACGCAGGTAAACATAAGAAATATGTATTTTTATATATATATATATATATATATATATATATATATATCAGATTGCATCCTTGCCGTATAAAACTAGAACCCAAACTTCTCATATTTCACACTTGTCCGCACAAAATCCCGCAAAATGAAGCTAAATTAAACATGCCATTTAAGACAATTTGAGCTCTTGATTTCAGAATAACTGCTCCCTCAAATCCCTGTGTAACACTGAGAAAAAATGTATGTCTAAAAGTAGTAACTCAAAGTGCTATTAAAATGATTGTTTGAATTATTTTTTGAACATTTCCAATCAGAACATCTTGTAAATGAACCAACACTCCATTAAAAACTTGATCTCCACATCTATACGTCACACAAACTATTAATTTATTCATAAAACCAGCACCAATAATACATCATGAAATCACAACCAGCTTATCTCCTGGAAAAAAAAAAAAAAAAACCGTGGATATTCCTAATCTTTCCCGTGGCTCCGTTCATCATTCTGTTGTCTCAAGCACAAGCCGTATCTTCCGTCAGCAAACCTCGGCTTTCCACAGCTGGAGGGGCAGAGGGAAAGCAGGAAGGAACAAGAGAAATGAGTTGCCTGCCGGTGCAACTTGGAAATCTCCCAAACCATCAGCCAGTCATTTATCTGGCTGATGGTACACAGTCCTCGCTCAGACATCCATTACTTCCACCAACCTAATACCCTCCTTGGGTGTAGCCGAAATATATCCCCGTCAGAGCACACATGACCGCAGAAGTGACACCGCGAGGCCACGGGCTGATCTGGGGTCAGTGAATATTCAGGAGCTCTGTGAACGAACACGAGGTCGTACTTTGACAAAATACTGGAGCAAGACGAGGTTTTTGACACGTTTATCTGTTTTGAGTCCTTTTTTTTATGAAGGAAGCCTCTACATTTTTGAGGCGAAAGCTAAAAAGTTCCAACTGACCTCAGGCAAAGCTAAATATTGGACTCTGCTCTGTTGTCAGACTGACGAATTTGGTCTTTCTGTATCCAGTCTGAACTGTGCACTGATGAAAGATTTATGTTTGTGACGCGTCGGGTGTTTTTAGGTTTGTTTAGAAGTAAACAGGCAGTTAGATAAAATATAGTGCTGGATTTGCCCAAGTTTGTGAGGTTGACGGAATCATGTCTTAAAAGGTTTCACCAAAACCACAAACGTCTTCGCCAACAAATTTCTCGAGCAAACTGTATATTCTGTGTTTTGTG
>NC_133373.1:42319476-42355553 GCF_049309525.1 Garra rufa
CCAAAATTGATAATAAATCAGCAATTTAGAATGATTTCTGAAGGGTCATGTGACACTAAAGACCGAAGAAATAATGCTGAAAAATCAGCTTTGCTTTACAGGAATAAATTCTATTTTTAAGTATAATAAAATAGAAAACTGTTATTTTAAATTGCAATAATATTTCACAATATTACAGTTTTTTTCTGTATTTTTTTTTTTTAAATAAGCGCAGCCTTAAAAAAGTCTTCTTTAAAAAACATAAAAAATCTTACTGATCTTTTGAAGGGCAGTAGCAAACTAAATGAACGCTAAAGAATTATAATACTTTTTTCTTTCTTAAAACATTAGCAATGTTTTATTTATTTATTTAAAATTTGATTTATTTAAAATTTGATTTACTTATTTAAAACTTTCTTAAAAAACATACAGAGCTTTATGCTTAAAACAAGAAATTAAACTTGTGCCAATTTTAATTTTCAATTTTAAACATTTTCTAAACTATGTGTGCATTTCTAAAGCTAATTTCACATATTAAGAAAATATATACACTGTTGTTCAAAAGTGGAGCGTCAGTATTTTTTTTTTAAATACTTTATAATTTACATAATAAGAGACATTAAATTCACCAAAAGTGACAGGAAAGACTTGCTTTGTTACAAGAGATTTCTATTTCAAATAAATGCTGTTTACTTTCTACTATCTTTACTATACTTTCTATTCATCAAAGAATCCTATAAAATAGGAAGCACAACTGTTTTCAACATTGATAATAAAAAGAAATGTTTCTTGAGAAGCAAATCAGCATATTAGAATGATTTCTGGAGTAATGATGCTAAAAATTCAGCTTTGCATCACAAAAATAAATTACATTGAAAAAATATTTTCAAATAGAAAACTGTTCTTTTAAACTGTAATAATATTTCACAGTTTTTAATGTCTCTTTCATCAAATAAACACTTGGTGAGCAGAAGAGACTTCTTTCAAAAGCATTAAAAAACTTTCCAACCCCAAACTTTTGAATGGCAGGATGTGATATAAATGAGATTTAGATTTAGAAATTAGAATACAGCACAGAATATATTATATAAAACTGCTATCCAGGTTACCCAACATCCCACATGAAGGGTCTGTCTGTGCATGTGTGTCCAATGAAGAGTGTAAGTGAATTATCAGAGCTTAACTAAACTCATAACCATCTGTTTGGCTGCATGCCCTCAAGAGTCTTACAGCCCTGGGCACATTGGCTTCGACACTACATGAAATGCATCGCGGGCACCTGCGCACCCATCCGTGATCCTCTATTCTGCTACTTTCATTTTGGTAAAGAGCTCAGATGAACTATGAGTGTTTAGCATTTGAGATAACAAATTCAGTTTAACACAGACACTGCTTTAAAATCCGATCGGATGAGCCAATATATGCACACCTGTGTCCACCACTGCATGCAAGGAAACATCATACAGTGATACTATTACTAGAACTGTTTAAAGGAGTAGTTCACTTCCAGAACAAAAATGTACAGATAATGTACTCACCTCGTTGTCTTCCAAGATGTTCATGACTTTCAGTTGATAAAAAATTATGTTTTTTGAGGAAAACATTTCAGGATATCTCTCCACATAGTAGACTTCTATGGTGCCCATAAGTTTGAACTTCTAAAATGTAGTTTAAATGCAGCTTCAAAGGGCTCTAAAGGTTCCCAGCCCAGGAAGAAGGGTCTTATCTAGCGAAACGATCGGTTATTTTCTAAAAACATTTACAATTTATGTACTTTTTAATCTCTACACAGAGTACACACAGAGCTAGACAAGACGAGCATTTGAGGTTAAAAAGTATATAAACTGTAATATTTTGAGAAAATAACCGATTGTTTTGCTAGATAAGACTCTTTTTTCCTCGGCTGTGATCGTTTAGAGTCTTTTGAAGCTGCATTTTGGAAGTTCAAACTCGGGGGCACCATAGAAGTCCATTATATGGAGAGAAATCCTGAAATGTTTTCCTCAAAAAACATAATTTCTTTACGACTGAAGAAAGAAAGACATGAACATCTTGGATGACAACGGGGTGCGTACATCATCTGTAAATGTTTGTTCTGGAAGTGAACTACTCCTTAGTAAGGAAATTATGTTTTTTGAGGAAAACATTTCAGATTTCTCTCCACATTGTAGACTTCTATGGTGCCCGTGAGTTTGAACTTCTAAAATGTAGTTTAAATGTGGCTTCAAAGAGCTCTAAAGGTTCCCAGTCGAGGAAGAAGGGTCTTATCAAGTGAAAGAATAGAAGTATGTAATTTATATTACATACTGCCATTCAAAAGTTTGGGGTTGGAAAGTTTTTTAATGCTTTTCAGTTTCTTCTGCTCACCAAGGCTGCATTTATTTGATCAAAAATACATTAAAAACTGTAATAATGTAAAAAATATTTTTACAATTTAAAAGAACAGTTTTCTATTTGAATATATTTTTCAATGTAATTTATTTTTGTGATGCAAAGCTGAATTTTTAGCATCATTACTCCAGTCTTCAGTGTCACATGATTCTTCAAAAAACATTCTAATATTCTGATTTGCTGCTCAAGAAACATTTTTATTATCAATGTTGAAAACAGTTGTCCTGCCTAATTTTTGTATTATTATTATATTTTTTGATTTGTAATATTTTGTTAAAGATTGCTAAGTATAGCAAAGATAGTAGAAAGTAAACAGCATTTATTAACATGTGAAATTAGCTTTAGAAATGCACACATAGTTTAGAAAATGTTTAAAATTGAGTTATTGAGTATGAAATTTCATTTGGGATGAGTTTAATTTTTTTGAAAGTTAGTGTATATTCTTAGAAAAGATTTATATTTTAAACAAATGCTGTTCTTTGTAACGTTTTATTCATCAAAGAATCCTAAAAATGGGTTCCAAAAAATATTAAGCAGCAAAATTAATAATAATTCAGCATATTAGAATGATTTCTGAAGGATCATGTGACACTGAAGCCTGAAGAAATGATGCTGAAAATTCAGCTTTGCTTAAATAGAAAACTGTAATTTTAAATTACTATATATATTTTTTATAATTTATTATATTATTATATTAATTTTTTTATAATTTTAAATATTAAATTAAAATTAATATTTCACAATATGACCGTTTTATTTTTTGTATATTTAATAAAATAAACAGCCTTGATGATGTGTGTGTGTATATATATATATATATATATATATATATATATATATATATATATATTTCTTTTTTCTTTATTAATATGTTTATAAAATGAATTCTAATAATTTTTTTCTTTCTTAAAAAATTAGCAATGTTTTATTTATTAATTTTAAATTGTATTTATTTATTTTAAACTTACATTTAAAAAGTCATACTGAGCTTTATGCTTAAAACAAGGAATTAAACTTGTGAAATTTTAACCAGTGACACTGGGTCGGTACTTTTGCAGCAATGTAGGATGATTTTAAGTTGGAGGAGAAAATGAGATGAGAGTTTTTTCGACCAACCCTAATGGTCTTGAACCAGAATAAACAAGAGTTTATGCAGAGCTAGACAAGATGAGGTTTTGAGGTTCAAAAGTATATAAATTGTTTTTTTTTTTAAACAAAACCAATCGTTTCGCTAGATAAGACACTTCTTCTTTGGCTGGGATCGTTTAGAGCCCTTTGAAGCTGCATTTAAACTTGCGGGCACCATAGAAGTCCACTATATGGAAAGAAATCCTGAAATGTTTTTCTCAAAAAACATAATTTCTTTTACGACTAAAGAAAGAAAGAGATGAACATCTTGGACGATAAGAGGGTGAGTAAATTATCTGTACTTATTATTAGTATTTTTGTTCTGGAAGTGAACTTTTCCTTTAAGACTGGTTTTGTGGTCCAGGGTCGCATATTGCTTGGATCCAAAATAGCAGACACCAAATGCACAAGATACCAAAATGTGTCAAACATGATAGTTTCATTAAACACACAGAACAATAATTTAGGGCTTTCACTCCTGTAGTTGTACATGCGGTTGTCACTCCTGAAACTTTACTTTGTGTATGTGGCCATAGAGACTTGGTGGCTCCGAACTGGATCAGTAGGCATTCGATTAACAAGTACCTCGCAGCATTTATCTTCAACAAACGAGGTCTAAATGTTCCCGCGGAAGGAAAATGAAAGAATCCCAGCATCATCCGGTGTAATTCTATCCAGGTTTACGCTTGGAAAGCCTATTGTTGTGTGTAAGGGTTCGAGAGCTCAGACTTCCTGCATCATGTCTACACCGGCGCAGGGCTTGTCATCAAATCGCCTCGCAGAGACCGGCTTTTGTTTAAGGTGCAGGAAGAAAGGCGGCGAGAGAGCAGAGGAAAGTGAGAGAGCGACGTGAAGACATCCTTGAGCTTCTTTTAACCGCTGGCTCATCTTTCCGAATCAATACTTCCCCTGCGCTCCCCTGACAACAGCCGCCTGCCTGATCCATGGGCTTCTCTCCGCTCCAGCATCCTTCTTTTACAATATTGTCATCTTTTTCTCCCTCTCCATTTCTCTCTCTCTCTTTCTAAATCTTGGCTTTTCTCTCTAGGGCAGGTAAAAACACAACTGGAGTGGAAAAGAGAGAAAAAAAACTGCAAAGCCGAGAGGAAAAAAAACACTATGAAGGGGTTTGTCTTAACTGAGACATGAGGAAGGTCCAGACTGCTCTGGTGATCGCTGCTGAACCATATGCTGCCTGATCTGGTGGAAATGAACCACTCAGCATCCTCCAAGCAAACAGGTAGAGCAGACAAACATGTGCAAATGAAGTGAAAGGTCCTTTTTTTTTACTGTCTGCATTTTGTCAAATCAAAATTAATATATATTACATCCTATTTTTTAACAATTGCATAAGTGTAAATAGCAAAATTACCTTAAATAAGTTGTAAAAAATAATATCAAAGTAAGGGAATCTTACAGCCACAACCATAGGATGCTTAATTGCCAATATTAGTTTAAAGTTGGCATATTTTGCATAAATGCTTAAAATTAGATTTACCGAAAAATGTGCTTAAAAACAAAAAATAAAAATAAATTCTTTAAATATTATTTTATTTTATTATTTTTGGACAAGTTAACCAGTGAAATCTATCAAAAAGTGTCAAGCACTTAAAAGGTACAATAAGTATTATTATTATTATTTTCTTGTTGTTGTTGTTTATTTTATTTTATTTTATTTTTTTTGGATGAGTTGACCAGTGAAACCTACCAATAAGTGTCAAGGACAAAAAAGATAAAATAAGAATTATTATTATTATTAATATTATTGTCGTTGTTGTTTTAATAACAATAATTATATATAATTATATTTTATTATTATTTGTATTTATTTATTTATTTTGGATGAGTTAACCAGTAAAATCTACCAATAAGTGTCAAAGATTTAAAAGGTAAAATAAAAATTATTATTATTGTTGTTAATAATAATAATAATAATAATAATTGTTATTATTACTTTATTTTATTTTTCTAAATTATTATTTTTATTTATTCATTATTTTTTTGAATGAGTTAACCAGTGAATCTACCAATAAGTGTCAAGGACTTAATAATATAATAATAAAATTATTATTATTATTATTAATTTTTTTTTTTTGATGAATTAACCAGTGAAATCTACCTAATAATAATAAGTGTAATAAGTGTAATTGTTGGTGTTGTTGTTATAATACTAATACTTATTATTTTATTTTATTTTTTCATATTTATTAATATTTATTTGTATATATTTATAATTTACATTTTAATGGATAAGTTGACCAGACAGTGAAGAAAAATCTAACAATAAGTATCCTGCACAAACAAATAAAGTAAAATAAAAAAATAATATTAACATTTCAATGGAATTAAACCTACCAATAAATGGCCAGCAAACATGTGAAGTCCTTATATCCTTAAAATGATTTAAAGAAGCTCAAATATGAGATGCATGTTAGTTCATAGTATTAGTAAATAGTAGTAACAAAAAAATACTAGTGTTTTTCTGATGATGAAATTAACTTTTTTATCAACTTTTATCAACTGAGAAA
The DNA here is from genome assembly GCF_049309525.1 of Garra rufa. NCBI lineage: Eukaryota > Metazoa > Chordata > Actinopteri > Cypriniformes > Cyprinidae > Garra > Garra rufa. The sequence continues at coordinate 42,325,503 of NC_133373.1, forward strand.
AAAACCCCAAAACTGGTCTTTTCAAAAAATGGCATTCAGACTGCACATAACGGGACATCCAGTTACTGTCAGCGAGTATATTCATTTCTTTGTAACCCCTAAAGGGCAAACGCAGCCATTTCTTATTTCCTGCAAGATTTGAGTCTGTTGGAGCAGCAGGTGACCTTTTTCAGCCTTCAAAAGTGCTGCTGGAGCAACATTTCACTCCTTAATGAGATTTGCTGATTTTAATCGAGTTACCTCCATTCAAACAATCTAAATCAACCCCAATCATAAAAAAGTAAACAAAAGCAGAAGTACAGAAAACCAGTAGGAGTGCAGCCAACACCTGTCAATCAAAACAGATGTGGGCGGGGCAAATGGTTCCCACATCTACTTTTCCTCTTTGCCCACTTATTTCAACGCCAAAGCCATGTTGAGAAGCAATACACACCTTTGACAGGTGAGCTGCTCCTCGCAAAGCCTCCCACAGGACAATCACACCTGTCTCTTCCGCCTCACCTCCCCTTAATGAGTCCTATCTATGGCATTGACTCAGCGGCTGCCATCGGTAAATAACGGTTTGCCAGACGGGACGTCAGGGAGGCCAGGTAGCTCTCAACCCCTACTGAGCTAAAGAGCGATAATGATAACATCCAGAGTTGGGAACAACGGTAAATAACTGTCTCTTTTTCTCTCCTCCTGAGCTCAATCTCTCCTTCACAGTGGGAAGAAACCCAAACCTGCTCTAAACCTCCACCACCTCGGCCTAGAACGAGACCCCGGATCCCCCAGCCGAGCCTGGGCTCGATTTCCATCTAATTGCCCTCGTCTTGCTCTTCCCCGACCATTAAGAGCTGGATGTGGAAGAGGTCTTTGAGTCCAGAGGAGAGGAAGTTCTCTCTCTCCTTCGAGACTCTCCTGACGGTTGCGGTCGCGGGCAAAGATAAATTGCAGCTTTGAACCCGCTTGTCAGAAAGACGTGGCGGGCAGGTGACGCTGCGGCCGCGGGCGTCCCTGACCGTCTGAACTTTGTATGTGTGGGCTTTTACCCCTGTCATTTCGCTGCCCTTCAATTCAGTCCCGCTGGAGCGAGTCAAAAAGCATCGGCAATGAAAAGACAGGATAAGTCGGGCCTGAAGAAGTTATTAAGCGCTCTACCTTGGAAATACATTTCCTGGGAATGATGATGATGATGATGATGATGATGTAGTTAGGGATGAAATGAAAATCATTTCGCTCGGCTAACAGTAATGCGTGTGCAAAGTGCCCATTAAAGCTGTCTGTAACCTTGCGATCTCTCACTCCTCGTCAGCTTTTACTGCATATCATGTGTTTACTGGACAGTCCAGCTCACCATTTTAGGTACTGCAGTAGTTTAATCTCACGTACTCAGGCATTGGGATAACTGACCCTTTAAACTCAGGCCCTTCGGTTACTGTTACTAAGACAAAGTTTATACATTGTAGAGAAATTGATTTGAGATTACCTTTAACAGGAAATCAGTAAACTGTGCTCATAGTGGTAAAAAATGATTGATATTATTAATTTATTGATTCACTGATTCACTCACTTTATGGTATATAAAATGTTGACACATACACACTGTTTTATCCAGATTAGGTAAATAAGTAAGCAGGCAACCAATCAATCAACCAACCAACTAATCAATCAATTCCAAACAACAAAAATAAAATAAATAAATTAATAAACGTTGTTTTTGCACATTATTGATCATTTCCAAAATATTCCACACAACTCCATTACTATCCATTATAAATGCTATAAAACACATTAAAATGTGTTTAAATAAATAAATAATAAATAAATAAATGTATGTTTTTGGAAACAATGTTACACCATCTTTTTTTTAATTTTCATAAAATTCCATAAAACTTCATTATAATCAATTAAATATAAGATATATTATATATAACAACATCAAATATTTTTAATCAATCAATTAATCCATCCAACTTTCAGCAACTATGTTTTGCCATATTAACGATAATTTCCATAACATTATAATCAATTATAAATGGATTAAAATGCAAGACAAAATGACTAAATAAATAAATCCAAAATTTGGCGACAATATTTTACCATATTTTGATAATTTCCATAAAATTACATTATAATATTTTAAATCAAACAATTAATCAATCTTATCCATCCAACTTTTGGCAACAATGTTTTGCCATATTACCAATTATTTAAATAACATTTCATTAAACTTAATTATAATAAATTATAAATGGATTAAAAATGCATTCAAATATGATTAAATAAGTGAACAAATTCAACTTTTGGCAAAAATATTTGATCATATTTTTGATCATTTCTATAAAATTCCATTATAAATGGATTACAAATGTATCAGTCAATGAACCTTTGGCAATAATGTTTTGCCATATTACTAATAATTTAATTATTTCACTCAACATTTCATTAAACTTTGTTATATACAATTGTAAATGGATTAAAAATGCATGAAAAATGTGATTAAATAAATAAATAAATTGAATTTTTCACAATGTTTGAACATTTTTTATAATTTTATAAAAATAATCCATAAAACTAAATGGATTAAAAATATATTAAAATATTTTTAATCAATCAGTCAATGAACTTTTTGCAATAATGTTTTGCCATATTACTGATAATTTCCATAAAATTAAACCTAATCAGTTGTAAGCGGATTTAAAAACCACATAAAAAATATAATTAAATAAATAAAAAAATCCAACTTATATTTCACCATATTTTTTTATAATTTCCATAAAACTCCATTATAATCCATTATAAATGGATTAAAATGCATGAAAAATATGCATTAAATAAATACATAAATCCAACATTGGCAACAATATTTTACCATATATTTTGATAACTTCCATAAAATTACATTAAATATATTAAAATATTTTAAATCAATTAACTTTTGGCAATAATGTTTTGCCATATTACTGATAATTTCCATAAAATGTAATCTAATTGTAAGTGGATTAAAAACAAATATGATTTAGTAAATAAATAAATCAAACTTTTGCCAAAAATATTTTCCATGAAATTCCATAAAACTCTACTATAATCCATTATAAATGGACTAAAAATGAATTAAAATTTTTAAATCAATCAATCAACTTTTGGCAACAATGTTTTGCCATATTACACTTAATCTAATCAATTGTAAGTAGATTTAAAGACACATGAAAATTATGATCAAGTAAATAAATAAATCCACCTTTTGTCAATATTGTACCATATTTTTGATAATTTCTTAAAATTCCATAAAACTCAATTATAATCCATTACAAATGGATTTAAAAAATACCAGAGGCTTCTCTGAGAAATAGAGGATGGCACCAGCTGCTAAGGATGGACTGGTGAGTTTTAAATGTTTTAAATGGATAGGGAAAGCAAAATGAAGTCATACAGGTTTTGGAACGACATGAAAGTGAATAAATGACGACATAAATTTCATTTTTGGGTGAACTATTCCATTCCGGCAGAGCTCTGTGAGAAGTCAATTGCAGCATATTTTTGGCCAGTAACCATCCACTTGAACAGAAATAGGGTCGTCTGTCCTTCATATAAAGCAACCAACCATGGCTTCCTTACTCCATGTGACATTTACACAAGTAAAGGGGTAAATCTAGGTAACAGCTACATCTGAAATAGATTATAACACTGAGAGCAAGCATAATCTACAGGTTTGCATACAGTAAGTGCCTTAAAAAACACTTGACTGTCTTTCAAAAAGCGGATGCCACAAGCCTTGCCAACTTGGCAAATCAAAAGCCCTCATTGTAACAGCCTGGGAAATAAATGTAAAACACCTGGGAGCTGGGGAACTTAACATATTACCATAAACATGACTTTGATTCTCAGTGGACTATAAACCTGCTTGCATAAAGCTGGACAATCCAATCTGGTGCATACGATTCAGACTGAGGATTGTAACCAATCATTTAAAGATTTAGGGAGTCCAAATTAAATCACTTAAAAATCAATTATTGAAAATATCATTGCTTGAGTGCTATTCTAAATACCAAGAGAAAGATGTGTCCCTTCAACAGCCATTTTCACACATTTAATTGCAGTAAAATGGCAAGTTTTCCCTCTTTTATCTGTGTAACAGCAACATTCACACAGGAGTTGGCTCTCTTTCAACTGAAGAGTGTAAAATGTATTCTATTTTTTTTTTTACCAAGCTATTAACGCTCAGTAATTGGTCAATAATTCTAATTTATTAAAAGGCAATTGAGTTTTGCAAAAAAGAAAAGACTCCTTGCACTTGAAGATGGCACACTATGGAAGCCTGTATAAAAAAGTAATTGCGACTGCTTCTCACACAGTTCTGAGCTTTTTTCTCACCATTGTTAGTTCATGTCATGTCAATTTTTTTTCTCAGATTTGTGAGATATAAATTTGCAATTGCAAAGTTATAAACTCTCAATTCTGAGAAATAAAATCAGAATTGCGAGATATAAGCACACTTTGAGTTTTTTATTAGAATTGCAAGTTTATACCTCGCAATTGTGACTTTTTCCCTCAGAACTGCGAGTTTATATCTCGCATTTGGGACTTTTTTCTAAGAATAGCGAGTTTATAATCACCAATTGTGACTTTTTTTTCTCAGAATTGTGAGTTTATTTCTCACAATTGTGACTTTTTTCTTAGAATTGCGGGTTTATATCTCCCATTCGTGATTTTTTTCTAAGAATTGCGAGTTAATAATTTGCAGTTGTGACTTTTTTTCTCAGAATTGCGAGTTTATAATTTGCAATTGTGACTTTTTTTCTCAGAATTGCAAGTTTACAATTTGCAATTGTGACATTTTTCTCAGAATTGCAAGTTTATAATTTGCAATTGTGACTTTTTTCCCAGAATTGCAAGTTTATAATTTGCAATTGTGACTTTTTTTCTCAGAATTGCAAGGTTATATCTCACAATTGTGACTTTTTTTTCTCAGAATTGCAGGTTTATATTTCGCAGTTATGCAGTTTTTATTTTCACAATTGTGCCTTATTTTCTCAGAATTGCGAATTTATATCTTGCAATTGTGACTTTTTTCTTGCAATTTACATTTGACAATTCTAAAAAAAAGAATTTGTGACATAAAAACTCCCAATTACCTTTTTTTTTTATTCAGTGGCTTCCATAGCATACTGTTTTACATAAATTTTACATTTTTAGCACATTTTTAACCCATTTATAATGGATTATAATGGAGTTTTATGGAATTTTATAGAAATGATCAAAAATATGGTGAAATATTATTGCCAAAAGTTGGATTTACTTGTTTACTTTTTTTTATTTTTCATGCGTTTTTAAATCCTACAATTAATTTTGTGAAAATTATCAGTAATATGGCAAAAGAAATGATCAGTAATATGGCAAAAGATTGTTGCCAAAAGTTGATTGATTGATTTAAAATATTTAAATTCATTTTTAGTGCATTTATAATTTTACATAAAAAAGCGGTCTATTTTAGACCTATTTTAGATTCCAGTTCTAAGGGGTTAGTAAATATTAAGAAATACATACAAACCAAACACTAATATATATTGGTAGCATTATAGGATGCCTATGCCTTCAAATTTTGTAAAGCCAGCATTTATAAAATGAATATAAAAGTAATTAAAATAAATTTAAAAATGTATACATTATATAAACTTTGTATAATTTAAATCTACTTCCTTACATTTAAAATGCTATTCTCCATCCCATTTTAACTTTAATCTTACTTCAAATCAAATTCAGGAAATAAATTGGAATTTTAAATTGGCATCTCCAACTAAATTCTCTGTTTTTCCTCTTTTACAGTATCTGTGTCACAGCAACATTCACACCTTAGTTAGCTCGCTAGCTCAACTCAAGAGCGTGAATTTGTTTTGAAATGGCCACACCAAACACAAACTTGAATTGTAATGACAAGAAAAGGAATTTACTGAATTGACCATTTTCATATTTATTTAAAATACAGAGAGACTGATTACATTGCTCAAACAAGAGAAAGGTATCAAACTTGCCGGCACTCCCCTTTTTAAATTTTTAAGAATTAACAATTTGGTAATAATTGTGGAAATGTGTCTTCACAGACTGTAAAAAGGGTCAATTTAATTTTTAAATGCAGTGTTCAAGTGTTCTTCCACCGTGGTTTGAAAAGCTCTGAAATTTCAAATTTTGAAATTTGAACTGCAGTTATGCATTCTGTTTGCTCAATTCAAACTCAAATCAAATTCAGCAACTAAATTAGAATTCAAAAAGCATCTCCAATTGGCGCGTAACTCTGACTCACACAGTGTGAACACCAAAATGCTGTTTAAGCTCAAACAAGAACTTTTCCGCCAACATTACAACCTCTTAAACTGCCGAAGCTGATTTTCCACAATGGGTCCTGTTCACAAATGAGCTCTAAATGGAAAAGCGCTGTTAAATTTACGGTCGGCGGGCGTGCTGTCTGAATCCCAGACTAAGAGCAGCTCAAACTCCAGGCACAATATCTGCACATAAACTCAGAGTCCGCCGCACTGCGAGCTGTCATTTACAAGGGACCCAAACAGCAATCAAACGGCACGCCGCTGCCCTCTGCAACAAGAGGAATAGCTCGCGGACAGGAAGTAAGACATGATTCTGAGTGAGCTTTGTGCTCGGGAGAGAGAATTTCTCCCTGTAGAGCAGTACATTATCTATCCGTCTCTTAACAGCAGTGTCTTATTTAATAGTTTATCAAGCAAAAATGTTAGTCATACTCGAATACGGCTGCATTAAGTGTGACAAAAATTCCCTGACAGGGGAATTTAAAACACTGAAGTCCCACTGAGCCAAACACAGCCGCAAAAATCATCCACTTCAGAATGTAAATTTCATCCAGCTACTGTAGACAACGGAAAAGCAATCAACAGCTGAAATGTACCGAGCGAAATGTTATGATTAGCGCTGACACATTTATCATTTTCATTCTCTAGGAAGGATTAATCCAACAAAAGACACGTGAACAGGAAATTCAATTACTGTGGTGGTTTGTAAAATGAACAAACCACCAATTTCGATTCTGTACTCACAGAGGAGTCGGGAATGGTGATTAATTGCAGTAAAACTGCTAAAGTTTTCTGTCTTTTATCTGTGCTACAGTTACTTTCACACCAGAGCTGAGTTGAAGAAGTTGGCTGTATTTTCAATTAATGACTGTGAATTTTGTTTTAAATTTAAATTAGTCACACACAAACTTAATTCAACTCTTTTTAACTAGCTGTGTCGTCGCCAACACATCCAACCAAGCTGCATTTGTGTTACTGTAACTCTTCAACCGTTTGAGTTGAATTCTGTTTGAGTGCAACAGGTTAGAGCAAAAAATCATTACTAAAATGAGCAGAAAAGCCAACTGTGATGATTTTTCAACGAGATGTGGAAGGAAAAAGTAGGACTTTTTAGAGCGGTATCTTATCATGTGTGGTGTGTGTCAGTGTATTCGTGTGTACATTTGTGTGTGTGCAGTCTTCAAGTTAGAAATGTTAGAATCTTTTGTTTATGTTTTCAGATTTTTTCTAAAAAAAACAAAAACAAAAACTAAAAGCTCTCAACACACTGTAATTGGTCAATAACTCGAATTTATTGTAATCCAATTGTGTTCTGAAAAAAAAAAGACTGAAAGACTGAAAAGAAAGCCCATTTCTGTGACAAAAAAAAGAGAAGGTAATGGTTTCCTCACAATTTGCGAGTTTACATCTCGCAATTCTGACTTTTTTCCCCTTGAATTGTGAGATATAAACCTGCAATTTCCAGTTATAAAATCAGAATTGAAAGATATTAAACTCACACTTCTGACTTTTGTCTTAGAGTTGCAATTAGTTCATATCGTGACTTATTTTTCTCAGAATTATGAGTTCATATCTCGCAGTTGTGACTTTTTTTCTCAGAATAGCGAGTTTATATTTTACAATTGTGACTTTTTTCTTTCAGAATTGTGAGTTTATATCTTGAAATTGACTTTTTTCTCAGAATTGCAAATTAAATATAACGCAATTATGACTTTTTTTCTCAGAACTGTGAGTTTATATCCTGCAATTGTGACTTTTTCCTCAGAAATGCGAGTTTATGCCATGATTATGACTTTTTTTTCAAGTTTATATCTCGAGATTGTGACTTTTTTTCTCAGAATTATGAGTTTATATCTCGAGATTGTGACTTTTTTCTCAGAATTGTGAGTTTATATCAAGCAATCGTGACCTTTTTCCTCAGGATTGCGAGTTTATATATCGCAATTATGATTTTTTCTCCTCAGATTTGTAAGTTTATATCTCGCAATTGTGAATTTTTCCCCAGAATTGTGAGTTTATATCTTGCAATTATGATTTTTTATATGGAGTTTATATCTCCCAATTGCCTTTTTTCAGAATTGCAAGTTACAATATAGCAATTGTGACTTTTGTTGACTTTTTTCCTTAGAATTGCGAGTTTATATCGCAATTGTGACTTTTTTCTTAAAATTGTGAGTTTATATCTTGCAATTATGACTTTTTTCCCCTTGAATTGTAAGATATAAACCTGCAATTTCCAGTTATAAAGTCAGAATTGAAAGATATTAAACTCACACTTCTGACTTTTGTCTTAGAGTTGCAATTAGTTTATATTGTGACTTATTTTTCTCAGAATTATGAGTTCATATCTCGCAATTGTGACTTTTTTTCTCAGAATAGCGAGTTTATATTTTACAATTGTGACTTTTTCTTTCAGAATTGTGAGTTTATATCTTGCAATTGACTTTTTTCTCAGAATTGTGAGTTTATATCTTGCAATTGACTTTTTTCTCAGAATTGTGAGTTTTCATCTCGCAATTATGACTTTTTTTCTCAGAACTGTGAGTTTATATCCTGCAATTGTGACTTTTTCCTCAGAAATGCGAGTTTATGCCATGATTATGACTTTTTTTTCAAGTTTATATCTCGAGATTGTGACTTTTTTTCTCAGAATTATGAGTTTATATCTCGAGATTGTGACTTTTTTTCTCAGAATTGTGAGTTTATATCAAGCAATCGTGACCTTTTTCCTCAGGATTGTGAGTTTATATATCGCAATTATGATTTTTTCTCCTCAGATTTGTAAGTTTATATCTCGCAATTGTGAATTTTTCCCCAGAATTGTGAGTTTATATCTTGCAATTATGATTTTTTATATGGAGTTTATATCTCCCAATTGCCTTTTTTCAGAATTGCAAGTTACAATATAGCAATTGTGACTTTTGTTGACTTTTTTCCTTAGAATTGCGAGTTTATATCGCAATTGTGACTTTTTTCTTAAAACTGTGAGTTTATATCTTGCAATTATGACTTTTTTCCCCTTGAATTGTAAGATATAAACCTGCAATTTCCAGTTATAAAGTCAGAATTGAAAGATATTAAACTCACACTTCTGACTTTTGTCTTAGAGTTGCAATTAGTTTATATTGTGACTTATTTTTCTCAGAATTATGAGTTCATATCTCGCAATTGTGACTTTTTTTCTCAGAATAGCGAGTTTATATTTTACAATTGTGACTTTTTCTTTCAGAATTGTGAGTTTATATCTTGCAATTGACTTTTTTCTCAGAATTGTGAGTTTATATCTTGCAATTGACTTTTTTCTCAGAATTGTGAGTTTTCATCTCGCAATTATGACTTTTTTTCTCAGAACTGTGAGTTTATATCCTGCAATTGTGACTTTTTCCTCAGAAATGCGAGTTTATGCCATGATTATGACTTTTTTTTCAAGTTTATATCTCGAGATTGTGACTTTTTTTCTCAGAATTATGAGTTTATATCTCGAGATTGTGACTTTTTTTCTCAGAATTGTGAGTTTATATCAAGCAATCGTGACCTTTTTCCTCAGGATTGTGAGTTTATATATCGCAATTATGATTTTTTCTCCTCAGATTTGTAAGTTTATATCTCGCAATTGTGAATTTTTCCCCAGAATTGTGAGTTTATATCTTGCAATTATGATTTTTTATATGGAGTTTATATCTCCCAATTGCCTTTTTTCAGAATTGCAAGTTACAATATAGCAATTGTGACTTTTGTTGACTTTTTTCCTTAGAATTGCGAGTTTATATCGCAATTGTGACTTTTTTCTTAAAACTGTGAGTTTATATCTTGCAATTATGACTTTTTCCTTAGAATTGTGAGTTTATATCACGCAATTGTGACTTTTTTCATTAGAACTGCAAGTTTATATCTCGCAATTATGACTTTTTTCTTAGAATTGTGAGTTTATATCACGCAATTGTGACTTTTTTCATTAGAACTGCAAGTTTATATCTCGCAATTATGACTTTTTTCTTAGAATTGTGAGTTTATATCACGCAATTGTGACTTTTTTCATTAGAACTGCAAGTTTATATCTCGCAATTATGACTTTTTTCTTAGAATTTTGAGTTTATATCTCGTATTTCTGGTTTCATAACATGCAATTGAGTTTATCTTACAATTCTGAGAAAAAGTCGCAATTGTGAGACATAAACTCGCAATTCAGATTTTTTCATTATGTAAACTTTTGCGAGTTATAAACTTTTGACCTTTTTTCACAATAGGAAAAGTCGAAATTGTAAGGTAAAAAGCTCCTTACATTACTGTTACAATTTATTGTGGGTTGGAAATGGGCTTCCATAGCATACTTTTTTAGAATTTGAAAAAAAAAAAAAAAAGGTAAAAGTGACCTATTTTAGATTCAGGTTCTAAAAGGTTAATAAAGATGATGAAATATATATAAAACACAAATTTCTATTGGTGGCAATATAGGAGGCCTATAAACCTTCAAATTTTGTACAGCCAGCATTTATTAAAGTACTACAAAATAATTAAAACAAAATTGTAAAAAAACATAAACTTAGTATCATTTAATTCTACTTCCTCACATTTAAAGGTTGTATCAGCGATTTCTAGCCTAAAACATAAAGTGTCGATTTCAGCTGACCTTTCATCACGATCCGCTCGCTGCCTGCCCCATAAATTGTCTGTGAAAAAACCGCGTCTCTCTGGTCAGCCTAGGGTCCGAGATATGCCAAAAAAACAATCGGCGCTATCAACACACCACAGATAACCAAACAGTGTTCCAACCAATCAGCGTCAGGGGTTTGGTGTTGTGGACTTTCCTACTGGTGCAGGGATGTGAGGGAGGCGGAGCGAAAGTCCACAACACCAAATCCCTGACGCTGATTGGTTGGAACACTGTTTGTTTTTGTGTGGAAAGGTTGGTAGTACCGATTGTTTTTTTGGCATATCTCGGACCCTAGGCTGACCAGAGAGACGCGTTTTTTTCACAGACAATTTATGGGGCAGGCAGCGAGCGGATCCTGAAGAAAGGTAAGCTGAAATTGACACTTATGTTTTAGGCTAGAAATCGCTGATACAACCTTTAAATTGCCATTCTCCATCCTATGTGCAACCTTAATTCTACAAAATCAAATTCAGAAAATTAAAGTGGAATTTAAATCGATCCGCAATTTAATTGTGAATGGTTCACAGCTCTAACTCACATCCAGTGCAAACACCAAGATGCTGTTTAAACTCAAAAGGGAACTTTTCTGCTTCTTAAACTGCTAGAGCTGATCTTTCACAACGGGTCCTGTTCACAAATTAGCTGTAAATGTAAAAACACTTAAATTCTTATGCAATAGTCATAGAGGGCTTGAGACTGGGGTTAGGATTTGCGCGGAGCAGCTGACAAAGGCTGAAATTCCCTCGCGATCGTGCTCAGTACTTCAAATCCGCTTTAGTAATATCCACAGGCATCTACGGAGTCGCTGCGCTTTATCAGAGAAAGAGACTAATTAAACCGACCGGACCCTGCACTGAAGGTGAGATGCGGAAAGCAATGAGGTTCGCCCTCCAGTCATCGCACGACTAAATCAATTAAACAAACGCAGACGTACTGCAAAACGCCGCCCTTCCGTCCTCACCTTCAAGCTGCTGCTTTGGCGATAAAAGCAGTTAGAGAAATGAGTCGGTAAAAGCGGTTTGTGGTCTGTAAAGGACTGGGCTGAGTGTCAAATCAGCACAATCCAATACCTTTGACTCCTTCTGCCGCACGCCGGCAGCCGACTGAATGTTGCCGTGACCTTAATAAAGCGTGTCAAAGCTTTGTGAATGGTCGCCAAAAGGAAGGACGGATTCTGAAACGAGAGCTAATTAGTCGATGACGGCAGACGTACAGCACAAAAATGACATGACGGAACGAGAAATGCAACTCACTCAGTGACAGGGTTACCAGATGACTATAATACAATATCAGGTTCAAAATGTGGCCTTGAGGGTAACCTGCATACTGTGATTTCCTACAATAGTGATCAAAAAGCATCAAATGGTTCAAAAGTGACATTAAACACATTTATGATATTACAAAAGGCTTCTATTTCAAATAAATGCTGTTTTTTATTTGAATAAAATGAGAAGAGCAGCAAATCAGAATATTAGAATAATTTCTGATGCTGAAAATTCTGCTTTGAATCACAGAAATAAATTACATTTTATAATATCTTCAAATAAAAATCAGTTATTTTAAATTGTAATATTATTTCATAATTTTACTATTTTTAACTTTTAAAATTATTTTTTAACTTTAAAACTCTCATCCCTGTTTTACACTTCACACATAATTGGCTTATTTATTCTGGCACCCATATTAACAGGTTGCTGCATTCAACAGTTTGCAAAGAACATACACCAGTGATCAAAAAGTAGGATTTTTTATATTTTTATTTAGCAAGGAGGCATCAAATTGATAAAAAAAGTGACAGTAAAGACATTTATGAAGGTTTATATGAAAATAAAATGGGAAGAGCAGCAAATCAGCCTATTAGAATGACTTCTGAAGGATCATGTGACACTGAAGACTGAAGTAATGATTCTGAAAATTCAGCTTTGAATCAAAGAAATAAATTACACTTTATAATATATTCAAATAAAAATCAGTTATTTTAAATTGTAATATTATTTCATAATTTTACTATTTTTACTGTATTTTTGCAGCCTTGAAGAACATAAATGACTTGCAAAAACAAAAATAAATTTTACATACTGTTTTAACTTTAAAACTTTCAGCCCTGTTTTACACTTCACACATAATTGGCTTTTTTATTCTGGCACCCATATTAACAGGTTTCTGCATTCAACAGTTTGCAAAGAACATACACCAGTGATCAAAAAGTAGGATTTTTTAAAGAAATTAATATTTTGATTTAGCAAGGAGGCATCAAATTGATGAAAAGTGACAGTAAAGACATTTATGAAGGTTTCTATTTCATATAAACATTGTTCTTTTGAGAATAAAATGGGAAGAGCAGCAAATCAGCCTATTAGAATGATTTTTGAAGGATCATGTGACACTGAAGACTGAAGTAATGATGCTGAAAATTCATCTTTGATTCACAGAAATAAATTACATTTTATAATATATTCGAATAAAACCAGTTATTTTAAATTGTAATATTATTTCATAATTGTACTATTTTTACAGTATTTTTACATATATAAATACATGTAAAATAAATAAATATGAAGCACTTGGTGACACAATACTGCTAAATAAATAAATGTTTAAGTTTAAGCTAAAATAAAATATAAATATTAGATGAAAAAACTGAACTTAACCTTTTGAACTGAAATAAAAATAAAATAAAGCTATATAAAAATATATATATAAAAAAAATACATATTTTTAAAAAGCACAAAACAAAATTACCAAAAATATAAACTACAAGTAAAATGAAAACTGAAAATATAAAAAAGATAATTTAAATTTAAATTTATAATAAATACTAATGATATATAATGATATATAATGATATAATGATACTGAAAATTTAGCTTTGAATCACAGAAATAAAATACATTTTAAAATATATTCAAATAAAAATCAGTTATTTTAAATTGTAATATTATTTCATAATTTTACCATTTTTACTGTATTTTTGCAGAACAAAATGACTAAAATCTGCTAAATAAATAAATGTTTAATGTTTAAACTTAAATAAAATTAAATATAGATATTAGATGAAAAAATAAACAACGTTTTGAAATGGTGCCTTGGAACTGAAATAAATAAGTTGAACTACTAAAATTACTAAAATAAAAACTGAAATAAATTACAGTTAGATGGAAATATTTAAAAATAATAATAATACAAAATTTAAAAAAGCACAAAACAAAATTACTAAAATTTTGATACTAAAAATAAAAATTGAAAATATTCAAAAAGCTAATTCAAATTTATAATAAATACTATAAAAGTACATCAAATAAAAATCAGTTATTTTAAATTATAATATTATTTCATAATTTTACTATTTTTACTGTATTTTTGCAGCCTTGGAGAACATGACTTCTTGCAAAAATAAAAACCTATTTTACATACTGTTTTAACTTCAAAATAGTGTAAATGATTGAAAACAACTTCTGTAATGTCTAATCTTTGGACACAAAAAGAATAAAACCCAAGCTGAAACTCTCAGCCCTGTTTAACATTTCACACATAATCGGCTTATTTATTCTGGCATCCATACTAACAAGTTGCTGCATTCACATTTTACACAGCACAAGCACCTGTAGGCGAGCTTAACTCAGCAGAAAACACAAATAAAACGCACTGTAAATCTTTGTATCGACACCATCTCTTGCAATACAGGCTTTTATGAAGCCACATAAAGTGACAGAGTGAAACTACTCAGCTTTTGTTCAAAACAAGACTTATGGAGGGCTTGATGCAGTGATAAAACACATAAAAAGCTCTGTCTGTGCACTAAAAATGACTGAATCCACATGATTTTGAATGTGTATACCTTTGCCGTGGAGGTTGGGTTATGTTCTGTGTAGATTAATTATTATTTGGAAGCTAATATGGAAGTAAAGTGCAGTTCATGTTTACGATAGGTCACCACAGCTAGAAAACGCATATATCACTATAAGGGCAGATCAAAAGACTAAGACTAATTATCCAGACAAATGGCTTCCCAACTGTGTTAGGGTGCTTTGCTTGTTCCTAGTGAATGAGAGTGTGCATATAAACAGCTTTGAAATGAGACATTTAGAGGTACTTTTATCCAAAGCGACTTGCACTGCATTCAATGCAAATAATAGGATGGTACTTGCAAACCCATGAAATCATAAATATTGCCCAAAAATGTGCTGACTGCAGAGCATTTATCAGAGAATGTAAAGTATATGTACAGTGTGTATAAGTGTAGTATAGTTTAGAGAGTTGCTATGTGGTTGCTCGAAAGTTTTGGCTGGTTTCTTAAATTAAAAAGTCTGAAGTCTCTATGATGGCCTCTAGATATGGCTTAGGTACTGTACATCCATCAATGCATTTGGCATTAAAATACAATTTTATGTCAGTTTTGTTGTTCACTATTTAAAAAATTGTAAGTCTGATCACATAAAAAATAATAGAGCACTTCGCCTCATGACACATGGATTTTATGCATTTCCTTTTATTGTGGAACAAATGCTGTTATTATATTAAATATGCTTCAGTGTTCTTGCTTCTCTGTCAGCATTATCATTAACTACAACTAAAAATAAAACTATTCATAATCATTGTTGATCATAAAAAATGAAGCTGAAAAAACAACATATATGTAAAAAAAAAAAAACATTTGAAATTTTGTTGAAAGTAACTAAAAAACTGAACTGAAAATTACTAAAATACTAAAATAAAAAAAAAAATAAAAAATTCTTAAAGCTATATAGAAATATTTAGAAATAATAACATTTTTCCAAAAGTATATAATATATATTTAAAGTTTGCCATTATTCTAACTTAAAATACACACACAAAGAAAATATAATATCAATATAATTCATTTATTTATATAAATAAATTATATATTATAAATAAATAATAAATAAATAAATAAATAAATATAAAGCATTCTGTGACACAATACAGCTAAAAAAATAAATGTTTAAGTGTTACCTTAAATAAATAAAAAAAAATATATATATAAATATTATTTGAAAAAAATTAAACAATGTTTTGAAATGTTGCCTTGGAACTGAAATAAGTAGGTTAAAGTACTAAAATGAAATAAATAAATAAAGCTGTATAGAAATATTTGAAAATAATAATACGAATTTTAAAAAAGCACAGAACAAAATGACTAAAATCTGAACTACAAATCAAATGGAAGGAGAATATATAAAAAAGCTAATTCAAATTACTAAAAAAGTACAGAATTTTTTTATATTACCGTTATTCTAATTAAAAAATACACACACTAGAAAAGAAAATATATAAATTAAAATTAAGTTAAAATAATTTAAATTGAAATAAATAACAGTTAGATGGAAATTTTAAAAAAGCACAAAACAAATTTACTAAAATTGTAACTACAATTAAATGAAAACTGAAAATATTAAAAAGCTAATTCAAATGTATAATAAATACTATAAAAGTACATCAAAATATTTAATTTTTTTTACCATTATTCTAACAAAAAAAAATACACACAAAGAAAGTAAAAAAATATATATATATTTAATATATTTATTTAAATATAATATAATATATAAATAAATTTAAAATAAATAAATATAAAGCATTAAATAAATGTTTAAGTTTAAGATGAAATAAAACAAAGAATAGATGAAAAAATGTAACTTAACCTTTTAAAATGTTGCCTTGGAACTGAAATATATCAAACAGAAATAAAAATAAATGAACCCTATATAGAAAAAAAAAACGAATATAATACTAAATAAAACAAAAATTCTAAAATATAAACTAAAATTTAAATAAAAACTAAAAATATAAAAATAAAAGCAAAATGAAAACATTAACATACTATACTAATAGGCTACATAAAAATACCATATGATGCAAGTCAATGTTGTCTGAATCCCATTGTTCTTCAAAGCATTCTTTTGTGTTCCACTGAAGAGTGTTAGTCATACAGATTTAAAACAAGTAAATAATGACATTTCTGTCTAACCCATCACTAACAACACTTCAAAAAAACAATTCCCTCATGTAAATTCTCTCAAGAAGGGTCATAATATTAAGCTTCTGCTTTAGTAAAGCTGTTCAAACATCATATTATGTTCAGGGTCAGAGTTAAGCAGAACAGGGTCACCTTTAACAGTCCCCATCCCTTATGGCTCTTAATTACACACCTGACCGACCCACGAGACCAAACGCTAATCAGCTACAAGTGTGGGCCAACCAGATTGACAAACCAAGCGTGTATATATAAATAAATGTAAATGTAAGTCAATGTTATCTAAAACCCATCGTTCTTCAAAGTATTTTCTTTTATGTTCCACTGAAGAAAGCAAGTCACACAGGTTTAAAACAACCTAAAACAACAGTACATTCTCTTAAGAAGGGTCACAATATTTAATTAGGACGGATTGGCCGTCAACACGAGTTCCTGGGTGTGAGCCAGGTGTGCCGTCGCCCCCATTCGCTCAGAGGATTTCCGTGCGGCAGAAGCGAAGGGCCCAGGTGAGTCCCATCAGTCTGAAGACAGCTGGCACTTACCTGCAGCTCTGAGAGCGCACGCAAACACGCACGGCTATCCGAACGCTCTGATCGAGCACGCGCTTGGCGAGAAACCTTTCATGGGTGACATCACAGCACCTCTTGTGTGTCTTTTCATACATAAGAGACTTATCAGCCGAGCTCAGGTGGAGAGCGAATGCATTGAGCCGCGCACAAACACACACACATGGCAATTACAAACTCCTGGCAGCGCTTCCTCAATCTCTGTCGCTAAAAAGAAAGCAATTTATGCTCCCCTTCGTCTTTGACTTCTGCTCTAGTTTCCTCTCTCTTCGCCGTCTCTTTTTCATAAACGGGTCCTACGGGTGACAGGCCCTCACGCGGTGTTTCATAACCTCCATCAGATGGCCCGCCAGATGGTCAAGCCAGCGACGAGTTCACTCAAGAGTTTTGTACACAGCCAAACAATCAAATACTTCATAAAAAATGCCGAGAGGAGACAAGTCCATCCTTCGTAAGCCAATGAGAGGCGCAGATGTTGGAAGAGAAACAGAGGACACGAGTCCACGCAGGCTTACAGGAAAAAGGACTGGGTGGTAACATGGAATAAAAGAGAGAAGCTAGGAGTTGGTCCACCAAAGCAACCAAAAATATAAAGGCAAGATTAAGAAGAAAAAAGGTATCTATATATTATTTTAGTATAATAATGTTATATGTTATATTATATAATCAAAAAACAATAATAATAAAGTTGATTACATGAATATATATATAAAGAATGCTCATTCAACTCAACTGTGGAAAATGTTTTAAATAAATAACTTACTTTGTTATTATTATATTTCATGAAATAAAAAAGTATAAATAAATAAGTATAAGTATAAATAAGTAATTATCTAATAGTTAATAAATAAATAAATAAATGAGAAACACTTATTTTATTATTATTATTATTATTATTATATTTCATGAAATAAAAAGTAATTATCTAATGATTTTTAAATAAATAAATAAATGAGACACTTCTTATTTTATTATTATTATTATTTTATTTCATGAAATAAAAAGTAATTATCTAATGATTTTTAAATAAATAAATAAATGAGACACACTTCTTATTTTATTATTATTATTATTATTATTATTATATTATTATTATTATATTTCATAAAATAAAAATGTAATTATCTCATGGTTAAATAAATAAATAAATAAGACAGACTTCTTAATTTTTCTTAAAAAGTTTCACGATTATCCAAAAGAAAAAAAAAATCTAATGGTAAATAAATAAATAAATAAATACATTTGACACACTTGTTTTATTTATTTATTTAGAAATATTGGTTTTAAATATTTCATCAAAAGAGAAAAATAAATTATCTCATGGTAAATAAATAAGACACACTTCTTAAAAATGTCATGATTATCCAAAAGAAAATGTTCTCATGATAAAAAAATAAAAAAATTAATTTGACACACTTCTGTTATTTATTTATAAATATTTATTTTAGAATATTTAATGATTATTCAAAACAGAAAAAGTAATTATCTCATAAATAAACAAATAAATAAACTAATTTGACACACTTATTATTTTATATATATTTTTTTTAAATATTTGATGATTATCCAAAAGAAAAAAAAGTAATTATCTCATGGCTAAATAAATAAATGAGACGCACTTCTTAATTTTTTTAAATAAAATAAAACTAAACTAAAAAATATGATGGTATTTTCAAGGTACATATCTAAAAAAATATGATTATAATTATGTACTTTGTGAGTTAATGAACAAAAAGATGCTCAAAAATTATGCATTAAATGTATTATATTTACATATTACAGCTCAAAACATCCAAGTATGTACTTTTGTGAGTTACTATCACATATAAACAACTCAAAAAGATTAAAACTGGTAAAATCAGTTTTTAATCTACAATCTGGTAAAATCACAAAAGCCCTTGTTCGTTTCCCAGCTGTCACACCACAGAAACAAAACTCACTCAGCATCGTAAAATGACATTTGTTTACCAATTACTTTAACTTCTTCATGCAGAAAATAAGTTCTGCAGAGTGACATGACTTTCATGCACAGCTCGTAATACCTTTCAGACAATAATTAAACCTTGCTTTATTGAAAAGAGCCTCCGAGTCCTGGCCAGCAAGTAGGAAAAAATCTCAGAGCCTGAGAGCAATTTGTTCCTCTGCCGAGGCAGCTTATTTCCATAAATATCTCATTTAATAGTAAAAACAAACATGGCATTCGTAAAGGTTGGAAACTATGCATCGTATTTACCAAGCATTTTAAAGATGTTTATTAAGAAGAACTCTGGCATATCTGGACTCGGCTGGAATCGACTTTACATTCCACTTGAATGGAATGTTAAAAATCCTCTGCACTTTATTCAAACCTATTAGAATCACTTTGTAAGGATAGAACAAACGTTATTTGGGAAGGAACTAACTGAAAGTAATGATGCTTCTGAAAAGCCTTAATTTTTTTTTTTTGAAGTGACAACAGTCTTTTAAAATAGTGTCGCTTTTACAGAAAAGCACTATAATAAAAAGAGTCAAAAAAGCCCATATGATTATTTTTCAATCTTCCAATCATATGTGTACACCGTGTGAGAAAAAGACAAACATTTAATAATTTATTTATAATCTGCACATCCATTGGGATTGATAAAAAAATAAATAAATAAATAAATCATATATTTAAAAATGCCATCTAGGGAGCAGAGAACTTTTTTTTTTCCTGAAAAAAAAAAATTCTAATTAAAATGTTCAATTTAATGGTGTCACCAATTCAGATTAATTTTATTTATTCACTTAAAATTTTTAAATAATTTATTCAGTATTTATTGTGCTATAAATCCTGTTCAAATAATCAGATGTGGTATATTTTAAGAGATTTTTTCATTTAATTTTTAGGTAAATATTATGATGTATACACTGTTACCATAACATACTATTACTTACACCTTCATATAACATATATATATATATATATATATATTAAATGAGACACTTTTTTTTATATTTCATAATTATCCGAAATAAAAATAATAATTATCTCATGGCAAATAAATAAACAAATAAATTAGACACTTCATATTTTTTAATTATTTCATGATTATCCAAAATACAAAAAGTAATTATCTCATGGTAAATAAATAAAAAAATAATAAAAAAACAGCCTTCTTAATTGTTTCATTATAATCCAAATGAAAGTAAAAGTAATTATCTCACAATAAATAAATTAATAAATTAGACACAGTTCTTAATTTTTAAAACAATCCAAAAGACAAAAAAGTAATTATTTTATGGTAAATAAATGAATAAAGACACACTTCTTAATTAAAAAGGTAAAAAAAAAAAATTATATATATATATTATTATATATTATTTAAAACACAAAAAGTACTTATCTCATGTAAGTAAGTAAATAAATAAATAAATAAGCATTTTGTTTTTATATTTCATTAGTACCCAAAAGAAAAATATAAAAAATGTAATGATTATACAAAAGACAAAAAAGCAATTATCTCATGGAAATAAGTAAATAAATAAACTTTTTTATGTATTACAAAATGTCAAAAATACTGTGGTATTTTCAAAGTACATGTCTAAAAAATTGCACAAAAATTATGTTTTAAATGTATTAAATTTACAAAACTTTAAAGTACGTTTTTTTTTTTTGTTACAACTCTTTTGTGGTACATTTATAAATTCATTTGACTCATTTACTTGCTGTTTTATCAATTGATTCAGTACTTTTTAATGTGCTAGATAAAGCCTGTTCATATTATCAGATGTAAAGAAAGTCAAACAAAAATGTACTATATTGGGATTTATATACAGTTACAATAACATAACATTATTTGTACCGTAATTTAATGTTTTTGTCATGGTTTTGACACAAATGGTAATAAAAGAGCACCATATTTTATTTTCATTCATATGCTTCTTCAAGAAATAGCATGGAAATTTTAAGGTACACGTCTGAATTAATTAATTTGAGTCATCCGCTTTATGCTTTTCAATCCTGATCATCTTAGCAAACTTCAGTTTCAGATATCTTAACCAACACTGCTACATATTTATGTTAATTCTGATGTGCGTTTTGTGTGTGTGAGTTTGTGATATCGCTCCTGAGAGATTGATCGGGGTCCGGTGGGGGAGGGATTCAGCTCTTATGCTGCGGTGGGCAGAGATCAATAAAACTCAGGGGTGAGAGAAAGAGAGCCACAGTATATCAAGATTAAATAAATGTACAGCTCACTCACGGGCTCACGCCTCGCTGAGGGAATCATGGGGGCTGGAGCGGCTGCGCGACGAGAGAGCGGGAGTGATTCACAGCGGTGCATGAGGACAGCCTTATTGAACCATAAATTAGTTTGGTTGCATTTTTACAGCAGCCTGAGATTGACTTCAGATACTGTCAAAGAGACACCGAGATGCACATCAGAATAACCACGCGGACGCTGAACATCTGCCATTTGTTGACTCAAAAAAGAGGATTTTGATACTTAAGAGGGGCAACGGCTTGTGTGAGAGCTAGTGATGCACTGGCTTTTGAAAATTTGTGGCCTAAAATTAATTTTCGCTTTAAATTAATTCAATTAACGCTTCTTAGATGGCACATTTTGTCTGTTTTCGTGTCCATTTAATGCACTCAACACAGATAAACTATAACAGGTAAACATATCAGGTCTGTGGAAGATAGTTCTAGGTTGACAGTATTAATTTGCCTCTTTTAACTTCATTTTTTTTATATTTGCTTGAACAAAATGTCACTAAACAATATATTCGTAGCACGCCTCCCATTCGATAATCACATTAAATTTCGTGCTTCAAATATTGTCCATTTTATAACAAAATTTAATGAATAAATATGATTTTGATGCTCTTTTTTCCACTTTAGCCGCCTTTAAAGCGGCACGTGAACTGATCATCTTATCTTCCTTACTACTAGTTATAACACAAAATAAAGATGAATGAACATCATAAAGATATGTTGAAAGAAATAATGTAATCAATAAATGTGATTTTGATGCTCTTTTTCTACTTTAGCCAACTCATTTCAAGCAGCATGTGAACCGATTAACTTTTTTTCTTTACTACTAGCTATAACAAAATAAAGATGAATGAACATCATAAAGTTATGTTGAAAGAAACAAAATGTAATCAATAAATGTGATTTTGATGCACTTTCCCCACTTTAGCCGCCTCATTTAAAGTGCCATGTGAACCGATAATCTTTTCTACTTTACTACTAGTTATAACACAAAATAAAGATAAATCAATATCATAAATAAATTAGCTTGTAAATATAACGTTTAACTCAGAAAAGTCCTTAAACTCAAGAATTTGCCAAGAAATAACTCAAATAATGCTATATTACATATGCATTATATTTCTACTCAACCTGTTGTCTTCTATCTTTCTGTCACACTTTAGTTTGAGGACCAATTCGCACTATTAACTAACTATTAACAACTTTTGTCTCCATAAACTCCTTATTTGCTGCTTATTTATACAGGGTTTGTACAGATACTGTAAAATGAAATTCCAGAACTTTCAAGGACTATTTAAGAACAAATTTAACCAGAGATCTCATTTACAACAATGTCTTCTCTTTCAAATTCTAAAAAAAAGATAATGAGTTTGCATTAATCGGAGTGGTTTCAGCGGACATGACAAATTAATTTAGTTCATCCCTTCTTCTTTTTTGCGTCTTCATCCATGTTTACACAACATTGTCAGTACTACTACTGGCTTAGCTTGCTAGTTTTCTGACATTCACTGAAATAACCAAAAAAAGGATGTTTTTCAAATTGCGTAAAAAGATGTGTGCGTATTGAAAAAATTAAATATTTATTTCATATATACATTGTCTTTCAATAATTCAAGCAATTTCTAAGGGTTTCCAGGCCTTAAATTTCAAAAAGTCAAATTCAAGTACTTCAAGCACTTTAAGCACCTTGTACGAAACGCTGTTTATAGTTAGTAGTAATTAAGGGATCTAAAATGTGACCCTGGACCACAAAACCAGTCATAAGGTTAAATTTTACAAAACTGAGATATATCCATCATATGAAATCTCAATAAATAAGCTTTCTATTGATGTATGGTTTGTTAGGATAGGACAATATTTGGCCGAGATACATCTATTTGAAAATCTGAAATCTAAGGGTGCAAAAAAATCAAAATACTGAGAAAATCACCTTTAAAGTTGTCCAAATTAAGTTCTTAGCAATGCATATTACTAATCAAAAATTACATTTTGATAGGTTTACAGTAGGAATTTTACAAAAAATCTTCATGGAACATGATCTTTACTTAATTTCCTAATGATTTTTGACATAAAAGAAAAATCAATAATTTTGACCCATACAATGTATTTTTGCTATTGCTACAAATATACCCCAGCGACTTAAGACTGGTTTTGTGGTCCAGGGTAACAAATGTGGTCATGCAAAATAATGCATTAATATGTGTTTTACAAGTACTAATAAACAGCCAATATGCTACTAATCTCCATGTTACCAGCGTTACCAAACATTAATTTCCGCGCATCACCAGTGGGAATTTCATAATGACTCTTCAGCAGGTTAAACGTCTTAAAGAAACTTGCACAAGTAATCTTCCGGATGCAATCGGTTGAATTTCAACATCAGCAACAGCATTCACGACCCATTTACCATCCATAATGTGATGCATTTCTGAAAACTCTGGTAAAAAACAACAACAACAACATATTGTGGTATCGTCTATTTCAGACTAACCTGCTCCTACACGGCTCATAAAAAACAAAACAAACTGTGATTGATCGCTTCATATCTCAGGCAGACGGTCGCTTCCTGTAAGCGGCTGGTTCCTGAGCCAGAATAAGCTGCAGTGTGAAACAGACCTTCTGCAGTTCAGTCAAAGCTCTGGCTAGAGTAACGTGAGACTAGTGAAAGACAGATGAGAATTAGAATGTGAAAGTTTGCAATTGTGCGTCTGACCTGCGGAGAGTCTCGGCCGCGTCCTGGGCGTCTGCATCTCCTGCCGCGCGTGAGGCAGCATGTGGTAGCGCTTGGCCTCGTTGACCAGATCTCGGCAAGCCTCGGACGATTTAATCAGCTCCTCATTGTCCACCACGTTCAGCAGGTAACTGGGGTGAATGAATGGAAGCCTAACGACAGCCAGCAACTCGGATATGTGCTGTGAGAGAGAGAAAAATAGAGAGATAAATATATTCATCATGTGGTTTCAGAGTTAACTCTGGTGTTACTAGTGAAAATTCTGATTAAATTCCACCGAACGATTCTTTCAGTTCATGACGAGTGAAAAGAAACCCTACTCTGTGTGTGTGTGCATTAGGGCTGTCGTTTTTTCATAAAACAGGGCAACAACTCACTTTAGTCCATCTAAAATTCAAGATATTGGGGTGCAAATGTGATTTTAAACAACAGTTCAGTAACTAAGAAGTTAATATTGTGTTATATTTTATATAAGCTACAATATTGTTTTTTTGCTCACATTTGTCAACGAAAAGATTATCTACAAAGCCACAGCAGAATGTTTGTCCATCTCTGAGCAACAGAGTGGTGATTCGTTTCTGAATGAATCCGTGTTTTGAATGAATCAGGTGAACCAATGATTTAATAGCCCATTCATGAAGAAAAGCAAATACTTCCTGAATGAATCGAATGAATGAATGACTCAATGACTTACTTAAAAAGACATTTACTGCAATCTACAAGATCTACACTGATTTAAGGCTCACAAGATATCTTGATCTGCAAAATATTAATTATTTTAGCAAAATAAGAGGGATTATACAAAATTGTTTATTTAGTACTGAACTGAATAAGATATTTTACATGAAAGATGTTTAAAGTCCACAAGAGAAAATAATAGTTGAATTTATAAAAATGGCCCTGTTCAGAAGTTTACATACACTTGATTCTTAATACTGTGTTCTTACCTAAATGATCCACAGTACTAAATACTTCAGGTGCAACAAAGTCTCTTTCCAATAATGACTGTATGATTTTGAGATCCAACTTTTCACACTGAGGACAACTGAGGGACTCATATATAACTATTACAGAAGGTTCAAACGCTCACTGATGCTCCAGAAGGAAACACAATGCATTAAGAGCTGGGGGATGACAACTTTTTGAATTTGAAGATCAGGGTAATTTTAACTTATTTTGTCCTCTGGAAAACATTTAACTATCTTCTGTAGCCTCTGAAGCGCAGTACTAAATGAAAAAAAAGACATTTAGGGAAAACAAGAAAAATGTACACATCTCCATTCTGTTCAAAAGTTTCCACCCCTGGCTTTTAATGCATGGTTTTTCTTTCTGGATCATCAGTGAGCGTTTGAACCTCCTTTAATAGTTGCATATGAGTCCCTTGGTTGTCCTCAGTGTGAAAAGATGGATTTAAAAATCATACAGTCATTTTTGGAAAGGGTTCAAATCCACAAAAATGCTGAAAAACCAAATAATTTTTGGGACCTGAAGTATTTTTCTGAAGAACAGCAGGCAGTTTAACTTTTCAGGACAAACAAGGGACTCATGAACAACTATCTTTAAAAAAAAAAAAAACAGCTGTGGATCAGTGGTAACAACACAGTATTAAGAATCAAGTGTATGTAAACTTTTGAACGGGGTCATTTTTATAAATTCAGCTATTATTTTTTCTTGTGCACTATATTTAAACATCGTTTATGTGAAATATCTTATTCAGGTCATTACTAAATAAACAATAACATGTATTTTGTATGATCCCTCGTATTTTAGTAAAATAATTAACATTTTGCAGATTCTGAAAGGGGGATGTAAACTTTTGACCTCAACTGTACAGTACAATCAGACAAACATTTAGGGTCTGTAAGATTAAAAAATAAATAAATAAATAAATAAAAAAATTAATGATTTTATTAAGAATCCTAGGAAAAAGTATTACGGTCTTCTATATTAAGCAGCACAACTGTAAAATTTTTAATAATTAGAAATTCTCTGAATTTCTTAAGCAGCAAATCATCTACTTAGAACGATTTCTGAAGGATCATGTGACACTGAAGACTGGAGTAATGATGCTATAAGTTCAGCTTTGCATCACAGGAATAAATTTCATTTTAAAATATATTACAATTGAAAATTTTAAATTATAATATTTCAGAATATTACTGGTGTTACTGTGCTTTTGATCAATTACATGCAGCTGTTGTGAGCATAAGAGACTTCTTTCAATAGCATTCAAACTGAGGACTATCCATGGCGAGCGTGTTTGTCGGGAGTCATCCTCAGTGGGGCATTTTGCTCACGTCAGCGTTAAACGCTGTAAACACAAGCTGACAGGGACAGCAGCCAACCCGACCCCCTCACCTCTGAGCTCACAGCACATTACGTAAACATCCGTAAGAAACACTGACACGGCCGGTGTGAACACCTGGGCTTCTGCTGTCTCTCAGAGCGAGACGTAGAGAGAGATTTTACCTGATCTGACCTTGACAAAGAACTCTTACTAGCCATTCCTCATTAAAGGCAACATTTCGTAGTGAAAGTGCATATTCAATAAGAATAAAAAAGTAGGACGAGACTTAATTTTATCTACTGGGAATTTAATGGATTGTGAAAAGTACGTAGAGGCTGAAGGTCAAAATCACCCCAGAGAGCACATCCATGTATCCTAATGCTACGGCTTCTTTTTCAAATCTAGCAACATTTTCAATTATGGTTGCACATTTTATTACCTTAAACATTAAATTACTGCATTTATTATTGGCAAGATGTTAGAAAGGCTGCATTAACTACAACAGAAGCCTAAAAAAAATATTTAAAAGATCAGCACCATATCAGTTAATGGTTGATACTGCAGTTGTTGTTTTTTAAACAGAAAGAAAGAACCATTCCTCTTACTACTATGTATTCATATATTTATTTATAAATATCAAAATTGTCTAAATATTAATTTAGCTAGTTGGATGGATAAATAATTAAATAAATGGACAGGGAAAGACAGACAGACAGATGGATAGATAAATAGGTAGAGAAAGATAGAAAGAAAAAGAAAGAAACATTACTCTTACTACAATGTATTTATTTATTTATGAATATCAAAATGGTCTAAATATTAATTTAGCTAGTTGGATGGATAAATAAATAAATAAATGGACAGAGACGGACAGACAGACGGATAGATAAATAGCTAGAGAAAGAAAGAAAGAAAAAGAAAGAAACATTACTGTGCTACTATGCATTTATTTATTTATGAATATCAAATACGTATAAATATTATTTAGATTACTGTTACTATACTACTACTACTATTTATTTAGAAATATCGAAGTCTTATAAATAAATATTAATTTAGCTAGTTTGCTATTTAAATAAATACATAATAAATGAATTAATTAATATTACAATTAATAATTAATATTATTAATTAATTTGCATGAATTTAGTTTAATTGTTCATTTGGTTAAGTTAGTAAGTTAGTAAACTAGCTATTTAACCAGTTTTGAAGATGAATGAATGAATGAATATAGTTGGTTATTTTATTATTATTTTATTAAAAACACATTAATTCACATTAAATCACAATGCACATTAAATCTAATTATATTGTAAACAACAAATCAAGCTATTATAAATAGTTAACAATATAATTAATATTTATTTATGTATTTATTTATTTGGTTAGTTGGCTATTTATATTGAAGCTGTATAAATAAATATATATTATGTGTATTATTATTTATTTCTTTGGTATTTGTATGTATGCATATGTGTCTATATATATATATGTGACCCTGGACCACAAAACCAGTCATAAGGTTAAATTTGACAAAACTGAGATTTATACATCATATGAAAGCTCAATAAATAAGCTTTCTATTGATGTATGGTTTGTTAGGATAGGACAATATTTGGCTGAGATACATCTATTTGAAATCTGGAATCTGAGGATGCAAAAAAATCAAAAAGACTGAGAAAATCACCTTTAAAGTTGTCCAAATTAGGTTCTTAACAATGCATATTACTAATCAAAAATTACATTTTGATATGTTTACAGTAGGAATTTTACAAAAAATCTTCATGGAACATGAACTTTACTTAATTTCTCAATGATTTTTGGCATAAAAGAAAAATCAAAAATTTTGACCCATGCAATGTATTTTTGGCTATTGCTACAAATATACCCCAGCGACTTAAGACTGGTTTTGTGGTCCAGGGTCACATATATATATATTATATGAATATATATATATATATTGAATATATATATTCAAAGTGTACTAAAGTTAATATTTAATATAAGTCTTTATATGAAAATTAATTTACTTTATATTTTAAATATTTTAACACAATTTGAACGAACATTGTATTACAATAAAATAATATTATATTTATTAAATTGTAACATTGTATTATTGTAATATTATTTTATTTTAAAAAATCAATATATAAATATCTCTTATTTATATAATATGTAATAAAATATAGTGATACTATTTTTATAAATATTATAAATAATTGTTAGTTTTTTTCATATACTTTCAACAAAACAATTCATTTTAGATTGTAATATTATTTATTATATAATAATAATGATGATAATAATAATAATTGTTGTTGTTCACTTTAATTAAAGTGTACTTATGAACTAATGAACACTGTACTGCAAATTTTAAACTTCTTTTTTTTTTAAGAAGTTCTATTTTCTCTGACTGACATTTTATGTGAATATCAGGGTTTCCGTCCCCTTTAAAGGCTGCTGTCTACATTACGATGTGGATCACAGTGGAATTCATTTTATTTTAATCTGAGTTCGTGATTTCTTTCCACCGTTGCGTTTTTCATCCTTCAGGGTGAAATCTGTCACCGCCGAGCCGCTGCTGCTCCTTTCCTTTCTTCTGGAGGGTTGCATATTTTATCACTATCATTTAATCGCCCGGTGCAAGACAGAAGCCTACGAGCACCAGCAACGCATTTAGTTGTTCAGATTTATGAGCTGGAGCTCAATCCCCCCCTCGTCTGGTCCCGGCGGCCGGGTCGAGCCGGGAGCTCGTGATTATTTTCTCTAACCAGTCCAAAGCGGTTTGGCTGGGTCGGTTAAACCCGTACGCTGGCAGGAGCGTGCCGAGGGGGGAGGGAACGGCGCCGGGGGAACGTCCGTCTGCCGTGACATTATTTTAGATCAGATCCTCGCTGGGATCAGGCCAGTTCTGCCGTCCCTAATCCCTGATCTCACAGTCGGGATGCAGGAACACTTCAACGATATGTGATCCTGTCGGGGGGGACATATGCTAAACCGAGCATGCAGGTTATTATATCAGTATGCAAATGATGCACATATGACATGTAAACAAAGAGCAATTAACATGCCATAAAGGTGGAAGTCTTGCCAGTGCACTGATGTAAACCAAAAACTTCAGATTCGGTGCACATTTTTTGATGGGTTGTTAGCCAAGTACGTGTAAAGTCGTGTGGAGAGCTGGCACACCGGTCTGAAATCTCTCTTGGGTCGTTGCGTGCATCTTGCCTCTTGCCTTCTATTGTTTGGGGAACAAGCTTGCTAAACAAACAGTTT